>NC_143179.1:12133712-12436742 GCF_047325235.1 Durio zibethinus
AGTTTTCAATGCTCCCACACTTAAAAGTTCTTTGTTAATTTCTTAATTAATAATTATTCTTATTTTTATTCTTTGTTACTCTTTTATTTTGTGAGCATTGATGTCAAATATACTCCTTTTTGTATTTTTTTTTTGAATTTTTCATCATTCTAGTAAAATTAAGAAATAATCTTTTCTAGGAAATTACATATTCATAATATTTTCAAATTTTTATCATTTATTTCAATCTACATTTATGCTTAAAAAGAAGGATCCTAAAGTGTTATGCTTTCGATTTTTTTATTATCTTTTTTTTTTGAAGTAAATAGTATTGTATTTTCTTTTAAAATTACCATCATTCATGTAAAACTTAAAAAATTTTTATTTATTAGTGCACATTCACAACTGTTTAAAAATTTATTATTTGAAGTTTTTTTTGTCACTTTAATTGTTTCTTTTATTATTTTTACTTTTTTCCTTAAAATTTATTAAATTTATGATAAAATTAGTATTATATAAATAGATTTTAATTTAACATTTCATTTAATAATTCTTTTTAATGAATATCCCATACTCTAACAAATTTAAATTTTAAGCATGCATGTATTCAATAAATATATAAAATATAAATATAAATATAAATATAAAATTAATAAAAAAAAACTAAAATCGATCAATTAATGATCGATCAACTGTTCAGGTGCTATTTAGCCTAGTTCAAATGGTTTAGGCGCAATCTAGAGCTATTCATAAGCGATTCAGAAATGGTTCATCCAAAGTTCAATAGTTCAGTGGTGATTCAATTAGACTAATCCAAGGACAATTCATAATAGTGGTCACGGGTTGGGTATGTGGACCCCAATTCAAAGTCCACATGTTAATCTTGCCCTTTTTTTGTGGCTATAAAAGTCAATGTTTTTTTCAATTCATTTCATCCATTATTCTAAAAAAAAAACTTAAACTCTCTAAAAAAACTACAAGAGATTAGTCCTAAACCCAGATCCCAATCACCAACCACCATCTACCACCGATGATTGATGTCAGATTTCTTCCAAACTCATCCTTCAACTTTTTTTTTTGTTCTATTCCTTTTTTTAAACTTGATTTTCTTAAAAGGACTTTCTAAAATGTTATAGATTTATGTTAAAAGCTTTGGCTTCAACATTCTAAACAACCCTCTCATGCCCCTCCAATAGCTTTCATTTTTTCTATGTTCTTCTTTTGTACAAGACCTTTTATTTCCCTTGAAAAAGCCAACTTAAAAACACCTTAAAATTACCCAAACCAAAACTTTAAGTTTTTTTTTTTATTTTTCTAGCACTACTTCTCTCATTCCCAATGATGTGATTTTTCTTTTTTTTTGTGATTTTACGATTTGCGTGTGTCTAAGTGAGATATTGTAAAAGATTTGGTCTTTGTGGGTGAACAACTTTTTGGTGGTTTGGGTTACGCTCGGTTACTAATTAGTGGCTTTAGTCAATATTGGTGCTTGTATGTAGTTGTTGGTAATGATAAGATGAGGGGTTCTAGTGTTTCAAGGGTTTTTGTTGTTATGGCAGTGGGTTAGGGCTTGAAACAGGAGTGATAGTGAGGGTCAAGTTAGTGTTCAGCTATCAAGGATTAATGATGTGTTGGTTTTAAGTTTGGTATATGATATCATGTAGTACTCTTAATGGTGGACTGGGTTATTTTGGTTCGGAGGGACTAGTAGTGGGTTGAAGTCTGTTAGAGGTGTCGAATGAGAGTTGTAGATTCTTTAGCAAAGTCTCTTTTTTTTTATTTAATTTCTCAATTGGCTTTTTTTCTTATGTATGTAAATTGGCTCATTTTTAAAGCCAATATGAGAGTTTCAATCCCTGAATTTAAAGGATTGTGAAAAACTTTCGAAGCTCTAGCCAGTCATTATGCTAAAAAAGGTGACAATGGCAAGATGGTTGGCAATTTGATTTTAGCTGTCAGCCTTTTGTTGTGTTGAAAATTTTTCTTAACTTTGCTTTCTCTATTTGTTTTATTTTTTATTTTATTATTATCATCATCATCATCATCATCATTATTATTTTTTTTTAATTTTTATTAAAAAAGAAATAAATAAAAATTTAATTTTTAATGGGCCTTAACAATTGGATTCAATTTGTAGAACTTGACTTAGTAAGTTTCGAAATGAACAACCTAGATAAAATTAGGTGTCTTTAAGGATGTCTTAGAAAGTGATATGTTCAATGTGAATAAACCAAATAATGATGATGATGAAGAGCTTGTGGAGGATAAATTTTGAAAATGAAGATGATGATGATGAGGTAAAGGAAATAAGGTAAAAATATAATGAGTTTAGCCAAAAAAAAAAAAAGTTTTAGGGTTGATGATATCTAGTTAAGATAGATTTTGAAGATTCATTTAATAAAGTTACAAAAAGAAGATTGTAAGAAAAGAAAAAGCTAGAACTGTAAAAAAGAACAAAATAGGTGATTATAGTGAAAATGAGATTGATTATTTAGAATTGTCCAATATTGATAGTTATGATAGTGATAAGGAAGACAATGTAGTATGTAACAAAATTAAGAAGGTTATTTTTTAATTCTTTATATCCAATGCTTATATTTGAACTTATTATGATATTTAATGGTAGCAAGTAATTTAAAAAAGCTTTGGACAAGTATGCAATGACGAAAAGATTTGATTTTAAGTTGCTTAGAAATAAAAAAAAATATGGTTAAAGCTACGTGTAAGGCAAACGGTGATCCATTTTTTATATATGCATCAAAAGATAATTGTGATGGTTTGTTCAAGGTTAAAACATTGGTAAGTGGCCATGAATGTTTCATTACTTTTTCAAACTCAAGAGTTAATTATAAGCTTATAGGATAATATTTTCTTAGTAAGTTGAGAATCATTTCTAAAGTTAAAGTTACTTCAAGTGTCAAAGCTTGCTAAGGATGAACTAAAAGTTTATATCAATATGACTATTTGTAATAGAGCTAAAAATTGAACTTAGAAAAATATCAATAGTAAAGTAAAATATGAGTGCAACAAATTGTATTATTATGCCCATGCTTTGAAAATGGTAGATTGTATGAGTCATATGAAACTTATGGTAAAAAAGCCTACCCAACAAAAACCCTAAAATTTAGAAGATTTTATTTTTGTTTTATTGCCATTAAGGATGGGTTCAAAAAGTTTTGTAAGCCTATTGTTCATTTGGATGGTTTTTTTTTAAATGACTTTTTAAAGGTGAGCTTCTAACAACAGTTAGTTGATATGCAAATGATCAAATATATCCTGTTGCATGGGTTGTGGTTGAAATGAAGAACTAGAACACATAGAGATGGTTTTTTGAAAATATTCGAGTTGATCTTGAGTTACAAAATTAAAATGGATTCACTATCATGAATGACATGCAAAAGGCATATAAACTAAACTTAATGAGTTTTGTTAAGTCAACTTTTACTATTTTTTAATTTTTATTTTATATTTATTTTCATGCAGGGTTTAAGAGATGTAATAAATTTGTTGTTGTCAAAAATTAAACACAAGTATTGTATCATTACTTTGCAAATTGAAATAAAGAAAATGTAGACAATTACTTACACTTGTTATTTTAGGCATTTTGTAAGTTAACAATTGAGGTAGATTTCAAGAACAATGCAATAGAACTTGGTTCTTTGAAAAGATCAGCTCTAGTAAACATGCTAAACAAAAGCCTTAAACACTAGTCTAAAGCCTTTTTTTTTCCTATTAGAAGTCATTCTAATGTGGTAGATAATAATTTTACTGAAGCCTTTAATGTACTATTATAAGGGTTAGGCATATGTCCATTATTTCTATGTTTGAAAAAATTAGGCATTACATTATGAATTAAATAGACAATAACACAAAAAATATACTTATGGAATACTTTGTTTTGTCTAAAGATTTATGTGAAGATTTAAAAAAATAAAAATTATCTACTGTCATGTTAGATGGAATAATAAAGAAGGGTATGAGGTTTCATGTAATGGGGATGCTTTGAGATCTTATTGGTATTTCATACACACATGCAAAATATGTAATATTCTTTAGAAAAAAGAATATTAAGGACTATGTTATGATGCTTACAAGAAAGAGAAGAATGAAAAACAATCTAGTTGTATACTACTACCAGTATTAGGTGATAAATTTTTTGTTGATACAAAAATGATACTATTGATTATTCATTTCCTAAGAAAATGCTTGGCAAGCCCCAAAAAAGAAAGAGGGTGTGGCTAATGAGTACAAACTATCAAGAAAAAAAAGGAAAATAAGGTGTAAAAAATGTTTCCACCTATGACACAATTCCAGAAAAATGTTCAAACAAAAACAATGAAAATTTAAGTAATGCATAATGCATTAATTGTTTATTTTTTCAACTTGATATTGATGAATATAACATTATCATCTCTTTTTTTTTTCACATAAGTTCCAATCAAACGTCTCATTTTTGTAGATTTGCTCAACAACCACCTTCTAAAGTTTTATTATTTTACAAATGTTGGATTTGTACAAGATCCTAAAAAAAAAGTTATTGTTAATTTTTTATCTAGGTTTCAGGTAAAAAATATGCATCTAACTTGTATTTTTAAATTAAACAGCTATTTTTTTTTCAACTTGATATTAATGAAAAAAACATTATCACATGTTTTATTTTTTCATATAAGTTCCAACCAAGACTCTACAACTATATCAAAAGGATTAAAGGGTTCAAAAGGTAAAAAATCAGCAATAATAACATCACAAACCCTAGCATCTATACAAGCCCTTGTAGAAGTAGCAACCCATGTACAAGCACAGCACTTGTAGAAATAATAGCTTTTATAAACCCTATAACTACACCAAAATAATAAAATGGTAGAGGTTTAAGTGGTAAAAAACCAACATCTATAGAAACAACAACTTCTGTAGAAGCACTAGCATTTTTAGAGATACCAACCCTTATATAAGCAACATCCCATATAAAAGTACAATATCTTAAACAACCACTAACAACAATAACACAAGTATTAGTAAGGTTTTAAAGAAAATTTGTTGCTAAGGTTAATTCACTTGAAACAAGGGGAAGAAGAAAATCTAAAGATTAAGAATTTATACTAATGAGAATATTGGATAACAAATATTTAATGTAAATGATTTACATGTTATTAGTTTGTTTTTAATTTTATCAATATTTGTAAGATCTTGAATTAATTATGTCATGAATTTATAGCTTGGTTTTAAAGGCCAAGTGTTGATTAACATCTCTAAGACAGACTATAAATTAGCAAAGCAGCTAGCCTCTGCCACTACTAGTTATGAATCTGAAACCGCAAACTCAATTATGAAAAAAGATGACTATAAACTTATTGAATTTTTCAAAGTATGTAATTGTATATGGATATCATACTATTTTATATAATCGAAATCTACTATGTAAAAATCTAAAGGTATAATAAACTTTGCATTGGATAATAGGATGTGAATGCTAATTTGTTAGGAAAAAAAAAAAAGACTAGATACTGATAAAATATTGGTCACTCAAGAAAGTAATTGGAGAAGCAAAAAAAAGTCCAAAACTAACATAGAGATCAAGTCAAAGCAACCCAAGATTTGAAGACCTTGAATCCCCAACACAATACAATTGGGAAATTGATAACTTTTGGTTATTCCTAACTTCATTTTATTGTTATAATGTGGTTGTGATCAACATTGTAATTGTTAAATTTTGATACACAATCTAATTAACTTTTCTTTCTTTTTGCCATTTTGGATATAAAAAAGAAAATGATAACTTTTCGTTGACATTTTGGATGTAATAAAGAATATGATAGCTTTTGTTGTCATTTTTTATGTAATAAACAATTTAGTAATATATATATTTTTTTCTTTTTTTTATCAATATGATAGCTTTTGTTGTTACCATTTTGGTAGTATATATATTTTTATCAATATGATAACTCATGTTCATTGTTTACAATATATATTTAGTACTTTTTAATCCATCCTCTATCAAATCACTGTAATATATATGCCTTTTATCAATAAACTTGATCAGATTTAAGAGATTGGCTTTTATCAATAAGTTTTTTATCAACTTACTATGGGCACTTCTCACCTAAACCAGGATAGGCACAAGTTTTACCTCTGCAAAATTGGCTGAAAGATTTCATAACTATTTAACAAATTTTCATATCCCAAAAGGCATATGCACCTATAATAAAAACCTATACAAATTTTCATACCCTACAAATTATATAACAAAAAATTTTCATGTTTATCTCAAATTGTTTTAACAAATAATAAAACATTACACAAGTAATCATTTAATTAATTGATCTAAAATCAATATATAATAAAATGGCACCATATTACATTTTAGCTTAGAAATCAACATTATTTTAATTAAACTTAAAACTAACTTAATTTACATAGCAATATCCTTATATTAATATTATCTAACATTCAAATAATACATAAACATCTACTTAGTACCTAAAATATACATTAAAAACATGATCTATAAAACCATCATTATTATCTTATATAAACATACATCATTTTTACCTTTTATCAACATTTCTTTGTATGTTTTTATATTTCGATCAATTTTACAGATAAACAAACGATCATAAAAAAACTAAATTTGGTAAAATATCAACTCTTTTAGGGCCTAACTATACGGCTTGAGACTTTAGAGTATAAAAAAAATTTTTTTTGTTATAATATTCAACCAAATAGAAGTATTAATCAAATCATCGTAATCAAGAAAAAAACAAACATAATACCAACAAAAGTTTGTTGATAGAATAGACTTTTCATTTCAATTACTAGAGTGCTTTTTTATTCAATGACTAGAATTTAATCTCACACAATTTGAAATATATAAAAAAAAAAAAAAAAAACTATTCACTTACTGTTAAAAAATTAAATACAATTTGACATGTAATTAAATTATTTTATCAATTTTGAAAAAATAAATATTCTTGACCAAATTCTAAGCATATTCTTGTTCTGAAGTACAAGATTCTGAAGGTTGACCAAAGATTTATTTTTTTACTTAAAAAAAAAAATCCTATTAATTAAACGTGTAAATGAAGATAATCATGGAAAATTTAATTACCCCACATGTTGATTGGACCACAAAAAATACAAAATAAATCAATTTTATAAGATTCAAAGTGGAAAATGGTAGACTTTGATTTTGTTTTAGTGGGATGGAATGTGATTGGCTCCTGGTGGCTGATGGCTTCACCTTTTACCTTGCCCTAACCTTTTTTCTTCTTTTGTCACTGGATTGTGAAAGAAAGATTAAACAAACATTCTTCTTTTCCTACATTTCAGACCTTTTCTATCTTTAATTATGGAGATGAAGACCAAAAAGGAAAGAAAACAGGTCCAGAAGGTATTTCAAAGTAGAAATGCTCATGCCCCGAAATTGGGTCTAATTCACATTTTTAAAAGCTTATCCAAAGCCAAGATTTTATTTTTTAAAAAATTAATTTAAATATGGTTAATTAAATGTGTTAATGTAATATTAAAATATATTTTAAAAAATAATTATTTAATAATAAAATATTCTCATAACTCAAAATTGACCTAATTTTAAAAATCTCATCTAAATCCTAATTCACATATTTGTTGATCATTTAATTTATAATTTTTTTATATTTAAAATTATTAAAAATTAAATCCGATCGCTAAAATTAAAAATCTTGTCTCTAGCATTCTATCACCAAAGCACAAAGCTCTTGGCAATAGATCTTACATGATATGGTTAGTAACACAACAAATTTCTTGGAGAAGCACATGTTGGCAGATGGCCTCGGAGTATTCTGTTTCAGTTTGTTCTGCACAAGTTTTGCTGTCATTTGTAACTCTATGTAATGACTGGCAGACCAAAATTTTTTCTAACGAAGATGTCAGAGCACACTACAGGTCCTGAGCTGCAATCTTACTCCTGATAAGAATAAAATATGGCCATTGCATTGCTCAATTTATAGGCTAAGAAAACATTGAACTAATAGCTTGGGAAAGTGGTACTTCTCAAATTAATCAGCAAAAACTGTTAGCAATCAAACAAGAAAGTGACTGGTAAATAGAAATGCTAGTGATGTTCCATACATATGTAGCAAGAAAGGGCAATTTTCTCTGATAGCGATTTGGAGAAATACAAATTACCGCAGCTGGCCTCATTACCACTGCAATGTACCAAACCATGCCAAATCTTTAAACAGGAAAATTAGGCCTTACTGCTCCTCAAGTTTCTTATGCTAAGGAATACAAAATCTTGAAAGTGCTCATCTTCATTACCTGCCTAATAGTGTTGCAAAATTGAGAACAGTTGCCAGTAGAAGGATGCTTTATAATTTCCCATTAGGGATTAGATGATACATATATCTCTGTTACTTGGACCTGGTGAGTATTAGGTATGGTTCTAAGTTTTTCCATATATTTGGAAGGTCGAACCTCATATTCATGTTTGAGTAGGATATGTGTCAGGACACAAATATTTCAATGAAGGGTTGAAGTAACATATATATTCATTGAATTCATTGACCATTGTTTCATTCCCACTCCACCAATCAGAAAGCCATGGAGCTCATCCGCGATTGGTCTTTATATATATACTCCTATTCATCTTAAATTTAACATTTGACAGGTATTTACATTGTTTATGGCTTCATGCAACCATCATGTTAGTCTGATTTGTGCTGCATTTGGTAAAATCTCTTCAAGAGAAAAGAGTGAAAATTGAATCCTTCACCACAAAACCATTACTTAGCAAGTTGATTTCCCTCATAAAATCTCACAGCAAAAATGCCAATAAGTATTCAACTTTCCAAGCATTTCAAGTACCATACATTTGGCTAACTGTACAAAGATACGTCTTTGTTGAATAATTCAGCAGATGATTCAATGACTGAAGTAATACAGAACACTACTTTAGCTTTCTATGCATGAAGGAATTTGACTTGCCTCATCCCATTGCTATTAGCAGTCTGCAGCAGGGTTGGAGTTGTAGCAGAATGTGCATTACAATTAGGTGCTTCATGTTATTAAATGCGGTACTAACACTCAGATTCAATTGCAGTGGGATTCAATGAATTATAAGATCATTTGCCACTGGTAAAAATTCCAGAAAAACAGAAATTATTAGTATCTGGAAAAGATGAACTATGCACATATACAAGCTTTGCCTATATGAACAACCCGTGAGGTAGCTATATAGGAAGCAACAGACATGATCAGAATTGTAAGATTTCAAATCTTCTTTTGAGCAATAAAAGTGAAGAACAACAATTGTTAAAAACATCACATTCAAAAGATGGGAATCCTGAATATAAATCACAGAAACTAATTCAATACATCAAGTTATTTTTTTTATCAGAATTTACCTTTAGATGATAGAGGAACCACAACGACATGCATGGCGGTATTGTTGGGAGGAAGATGCAACCGAAGGGGATAAAGCTTGCCATTCAAAGGATTACGAGAACAAATGCAAACCTCCTCATTGACCCCTGCCTCTTCCTTCAACATCTGCTTCAATTCCTCAACCCCACTCCCCTTAAAAGTGAAGGTACGTTCTCCGTTTGCCTCATTCACATCCCCATTATCATCAACTACCTCGTACTTAATAACCCTTCCTTCAAATACCACTGGTGAACCGGTAAATGACTCATCTGACTGCATATTAAAAATCAAACCAACAAGACTCAAAATTACTCTATCATAACACGATTTCATTGATTAAACGAAAAGCTTTTTTGTCAAACCTCAAGTCTAGACATTCTAGGACCCCTGAGTGAAATTGCAGAAGGTGAACCAGGATCAGAACTTGTACTACTATCAATTCGATTAGAGGGCTGCAAACCAGATACATGGAAAGGAGGCGGAGGAGCTGGATCTTGTTTCCGAAATTTTAAAACATCAACATTCCAAAGAATCCAATCTCGAGTGGTGGTTCTATGAGGAATATCATGTGTAATGTGATTCCTCCAAGGTGGTAACCCTCCATTTGCGCGTAAATATTGGCCATGATGAGTCCTCAGCCTAACCTGAACACCTTCCCTGATAGGCTCCCATTCGACAGAAGAATCCAATCTTCTTGGTAGAGTTTGCAGCACCTTTTTCCCTGTCATTCCTAGAAGGAATGGCATGTTGGAAGCTGTTAAGTATTTCCCATAACAGCTTTGGAGACGAATATGACTTTTGTTTGAATCCACAAACTCCACCGTCCATCTCGCATTCCTGATCGTGCCATCTCGGTCTTGGGAAACGGTTTCCTGATCATCTTCCGCTAGTAAGTATTTGTCATGGTGGCTACATAGACGAACAATGCTTGCTTTTTGGAAGATTTCCATGTTAGTACTCTAAATCAAAAGAGGAAAAATATCATTTTCACATCAATTATAAAGAAATGAGCAAAGTCATCAAATATCAAAATCTATATTATTGATCAATGAAATGGGATTTACGTATTCAATTTTGTTGCGTGTTATTTCTTACCTGAATCCAAAATGACCAAGATCAAAATCAAGATTAATATTGTTTCCTGATCGAATAGAAACTGTTTGGGAGAAGGAAAGTTGAGGAGGCTAGATAGCTAACAAGTTTTAGATCGTTGAGGAGGCTGAAGAGACCGAAATTTAGGGAGGAGTTGTGATTCCAAACCAGATTGCCTTGCGACTTTTAAGTTGTGATAAAAAATTGTTTATGATAATTACAAACATTAAATTCAACGATAGGAATTATCAAAAATAATTGTAATAAATAAAATCCAATGATAGGTCAAGAAAATCAATATTCCTCTTGTTTTTGTTTCAAGTAGAGGTTTATGGTTTGAGCCGGTTGGATTCGAGTTGAGTTTATACTTGGAATTAAAGTTTATATGCTTTTTTAGATCTGATCCAATTTGATATTTTCAACCTCAAAATTTTTTAAGACCTAAATTTAAAAAAAAAATCCAAAACCCACTTATTAAATTTAATTTATATAATAAAATTTTAAAAAAAATTTTAAATAAAATATAAAAATAAAAATTCACATATATATACTTATATAATTATAATATTTTAATTATATATTTTATTCGAGCTGGTTCGAACTTTAATTCTTTTGTTTAAGGCCCAACCTGAAATTTAAATGGACTTAAAAATTATGCTTAAATTCGTTTAACGAGTTTTAATTTTTTGTTCAAATTTTTTAAAATTTAGACGAAACTTCTAATTTGAGTGAGTAACCTAATCCTTGAATATGTCTAATTTATACTTTTAGTTTGTATATAGGATCCCTTCATAGTTGTATTTTATAGTTGAATCTTTAATAATATGAATAAAACAACATGCACCATGCGATAAGAGTTCTCCTATCACATATCCAAATAAGCTTTTATAATGTTAAGAAAATTAAGCTTCGTTTGGTTTAAGAAAATGTTTTTTATTTTTATTTTTTAAAAAATAGTTTTTATCTTATATTTTTTGTTTTCTAAAAATTGTATTTGGTAAGTGAAAATAAAAATTATTTTCTAAAGATGCAAAAATAAGAAAATAAATAAAATATTTAATAATATTATTATTAATGTCATCTAATAATAAATGTCATAACGTATAGATCTGTAAATTATGGCTAGGCATAACCTAAAGAGTTGTCACCATCTTTTTTAAAGTATGATCAACCATCTAATGAATTTATCATCTTAAGAATGTCTTAAGCTTGACTAAAAATTTTTAAAAGAATAGATTTTGGTCTGCATTTCAAAACTAAGTTCGGAGTTTAGTTATGTGTGAGAAATATTGTAGAACCTCCACAACATTCATCCTAAGATGATACCATTTAATTTTAAATTATTATAATAGTCATTTTGGTTTTAATGGTCTTTACTTTCGATTATATATAAAAAAAGTTATAACACCCCCACAACGCCTACCTTAATATGGTATCATTTAATTTTAAATTATTTTAATAATCATTTTAGTTCCAATGGTCTTTATTTTAATATTAAAATATTAAAAATAATTTTTAAGACTTCTCTATCGATTTGATAAAATTTTTAAAAATACTTCATTATCTCAAGAGTATTTAAAACTCTCATTTATTTTCTTGAAAAGGCTCTATTATTGGAAATTGACTTAATCATTTTTTTGTTAAATTTTTTTATTGAAAATATATCTAATTTTTTCATCATTTAGATCAAAATTAAAAATATTTTTTCACTTAAAAATCTCTTAGATAATCATTAATTTGCAATTATTAAGAATTTCATCATCGAAATTTACTCTTTGTTTTACAAATTTCATTTCTAAATTTTTCATCATTTGAGTCTATTTAGAAATATCTTTCTTTTATTTATTCATCACTTACTTCTTAATCCTTAGGAAAATAATATGACAACTATTTTTTGAATTCTTATCTAAATTTTTCTATTATTTGGGTTCAATTTAGAAAAAAGCTTTTTACCTAAAAATCTTATGAAAATTTAACAATTTGTGATTTTTCTTAAAATTTCCTCCTTAATAATTGTAAAATATTTTCACATAAATTTTTAAATTATATTTTTTAATTTTATTTAGAAAAGAATACAATTACTTTTATTGAAGTTTATCTAAATTATTCCACCATTTGGGTCAAACTTAAAGAAATTTCTCACCTAAAGATTTTTTAAAATATTAACCATTTAAAATTTTTAAAAATCTCATAATTGGATAATTGTAATATTAGAATTTATTTATATATTTATATTATTTTTTTAAAAAAATTAAAAATAAATATTAATTATAAATGTTGAATTTTTATCTAAAATTTTTTTCTATTTAGATTAAATTTAAAAAAATTTGTCATCTAAAAATTTTAAAAAAATCACTCATTCATGATTTTTAGAATTTCATTATCAAATCAATAGTCTTGAATTTTAAGCCTTCATGCCTAGAAAAATAATAATAAAGTTTTTATGATTTAAAAAAATGATTTAAACATTTTATTTAATTTTATATACTTTGTCCATATGAAATATATAAATACTTTTTTAAAAATTATACATGAAATAAAATGATTTAGCAAGACAAATAAAAAGTGATAAAATAAAAAAGTTTTAAAAAAATACCAAAGTTTGATTAAAATGGGACAAGCACGTGGGTCCTATGTAATAAAGCTAGCCCAAAACCAATTTGGAATATAGCTTTTTACCAAAAGAATCTTATGAAAATTTAATAATTTGTGATTTTTCTTAAGATTTTTTTTTTAATTGTAAAATATTTTCACATAAATTTTTAAATTATATTTTTAAATTTTTAATTTTTTAAAAAATATAATTACTTTTATTAAAATTTATTTAACTTATTTTACTATTTGGATCAAATTTAAAGAAATATCTCACTTAAAAATTTCTTAAAAAATTAATCATTTAAAATTTTTAAAAATCTCATAATTAGATAATTGTAATATTAGAATTTATTTATATATTTTTATTTTTTTTAAAGAATTAAAAATAAATATTAATTATAAATGTTGAATTTTCATCTAAAATTTTCCTTCATTTAAGTTAAAATTTAAAAAATCTTCCATCTAAAAATTTTTAAATAATTCACTCATTCATGATTTTTAGAATTTCATTATCAAATCAATATTTTGAATTTTAAGCTTTCATGCCTAAAAGAATAATAATAAAGTTTTTATGATTTAAAAAAATAATTTAAACATTTTATTTAATTTTATATGCTTTTGTCCATATGAAATATATAAATACTTTTTTAAAAATTATATATGAAATAAAATGACTAAGCAAGACAAATAAAAAATGATAAAATTAAAAAATTAAAAAAAGTACCAAAGTTTGATTAAAATTGAGACAAGCACGTGGGTCCTTTGTAATAAGGCTAGCCCAAAACTAAGTTGGAATATAGTCTTATTTACAAGTTAAATCTGCCATGTCAAATCTCTTTTACTTTGGATTGACTCGTCTTCTCCAAACTCTATACGGTACCAATAAAGGTTATGGACGCCAGAATGAAACATTTCTCCCCTTTCCTTATTTTATTCTCTGTTTCTACAACATAAGCTAGCGGTACCGTCCCTTTTACCATATTGAAACTTTTTAACATCCAAGCCAGATTGTCATTGCCTTTCTTTCTCCCTTTTATGTCCAGAATTCCATAAAAATTCCTCAACCAAGGGCGTGTATTCCACGAAAATTCCTCTACGTTATTTATAAGACTAAGTTTAGGAGAATTTTAAATTAATCATGATTCAATTTGTATTATCATAAAAAAAATAGAATTTATCTTTTCATAAGTTAAATCTCATTCCAGTTTTAATAAACAACCTTATCACTATCACTCACTCTCTCCTATTGAGTCTTGGCAATTCAAAAATTTTTTTTTAATTGATTAGATAATAATAAAAAAATGAAATTAAACTAAAGATAAACCATAAAATATTTAAAATAAATAAATAAATAAAATAGAATAAATACAAAATAAAGTAAAAAATAAAATGAATAAAAACATAAATAAAATGAATAAAAATCTTACAATCGAGCTTAGATCGAGCTCAATCAATGAAAAACTTTAGATAAAAAGAGATATCTATAATAAATATAATATATATTTATTAATTAATGACATTAAAAAATGTTCAAATATGATAACTTGTAAAATATAAGGAAAAAAAGTAATGTATATCCCTTATTTTTATAATTGAAAACATCTTTTTTTTTTTATTTTCATATTTTAACCCATTTTCATTTTTGTTTTCTAAAAATTTATTTTTATTTTCAATTACCAAATATGTTTTCACTTATATTTTTTATTTTTTAAGAAAATAAAAACAAAAAATGACTCTATTTTCTAAAACCAAGCATTATCTTAGTGTTTCACATGTCTTTGCCTGCCTTAGGTGTTCATTGATTTTGGTATGTACATTAGTTGTATGGTTAATTTTTAGGTTATTTTGTTAATCTTTCTTCTTTTTGGTGCATTTTGTTGGGTAAGCATAGAGGTTTTAAATATTTTTCTCTTATTCAAGGGCTCTATTTTGATTGTTGTTGACTTCATCAACCTTTAGGAGTATATATATTACCTTTAATAAAAGTAGATATTAGTAATTTAGTATAACTAGTTTTGGCGAATAAATGTTCAATTTGAGATTAAACATTCAGATGGTTATTCAATTTAGGACTAAATATTTTATATGTATGAATAAGGATTAAACATTATTGATTTGTAACACTAAAAGTTTTTTTTTTTTTTTTATAGTTTTTAGAGCATACATTATTCGCATGTCAACTCAAATAACTTATTTAACTTAACTGATATTTTTATTGATGTGGCAAATGAATAATATCATCTTTTGCTGATATGATAATATTTTTATCCATATGTGCAAAATAATATAAAAAAAAATTTCAAATGTAATTTATAAAAAAATTATAATTTAATTAATTAACTTTTAAGTTAAATAACTCTTTTTACAGATAAATAAATATTAGTTGGTTCTTCAATCTTTTCTAGATTTCAACCGTTGTACGTGACTGTCGACCACCACTTTTCAATATCGATTGACCTCTAAATTTCACCAATAAGTTCGTCCTAGTCTCTTCTTTAATATGATCTAGTTGATTTTCTAAAAAACTCACCAGATTTTTGTGGATCAGAGATCAAGGTTGCAATTTTCTCTTTCTTGTTTTCATCTCCGATGGCCATCACCTCAAAATATGTTGTTCCCATTCTTCTTGACTACTCTTTTATAAGTTTTTAAGACCTAAATCCCCTTTGATGATGTGAACTTGAATATGAAGAGGGATGGGGCTTTCTTTTCCTTCTTGAAGTTACTGTTATTGTGTTGGTTGCTTGATTTTCTCTCTATTCATTTCTTTTACCCCTTAATGAACAACAACCTGTTTTTCAAAAAAATAACTTATCATTTGAGTTTCTAACAACTTTTACAAATTTGGAAATTCTATTTCTTTACTCACATAAAATTTAAAGAATGAGTTTTTAAAAAATAATAACAAAATAGAGAAAGGGATTAGCCAAAGATTTGCAATTGGGATTTGCCCCATCTTTCTCTCAATTAACTATTAGCACTGTTATTGGTCTCTCTTCTTTGTCTGCTGTCTCACTTGTCTGGTTCCTCTCTAGTTTATCCCACTTTCTTATTTACTGTGCAAATGACAATCTCAATTAATAGCTTCAAAATTTCAAACTGTGTTTGAAACTTCTAAAATAAACATTCATTTGGCTACGTAAAAATCTTGGCCTAACTCAACTGATGAAAAATGTTATGATTAAGAAATTTTTGAAATTTCTAAAATTTTAGGATTAAGAAAGCCTTAAAAAAAAAGATGATTTTTTTGAAGAGAGAGAATATGAGTAAAAAAAATAGAAAAGAAGCAAAATATTTTTAAAAACTGAAAAATATATGTAATTTTTATCTATTAATATTTTTTAACTTAATGGAGCATGAGTTTCACTGTCTTTTTTTCATTTAAAATTTTTTTTATATTATTGCAAATCGATAATGATTAAGCTTTATTTGCACAAAATAAAATGTTTAGTCATAAATTGAACAATCACTCAAATTTTTAATCTCAAATTAAGTATTTAGTAAGTTTTAGCTATTGACATGATAATCATCAAAGCTCTTATCAATACAAAGTTGGCAATTAATAAAATATTTAAAATAAGAAAAAAGAAATAAATATTATCAATACATAGTTGACAATAATGAAGTATTTAAAATAAAAAAAAAGAAACAACTATTGCCGAGTTAGTGGGGGACTTCCAGGATAAAGACCTTTATATATAGGGGAAGATATTTATTAAATATATTTAAATATTATGATTTGTGTATTCTTATAATGTAAAATATAAAAATATGTGTATTTATATTGTATTTTATATAAAAATTATGTGTTATAATTTGTATCAATACAAAAATATAAAATATTTTTTTGATTTTATTAAATTTATACATAATTATTGTTAAAATTTTAAATCATGTTACTTTCGTATCTATTTTTCATATTGTGTTCGAATCATATTATTATATTGTATTTAAATTATCATGTTTAAATATATTGAAAGATTGACTTGGTTTAATTTTATTAAAACTCAATTTTATACACTATTATCCAAAACTAGTTTAGAAAAAAATTTAATTTATGACAAAATCAGAACAATGAAAAGAAGAAAATTATAGAAACCTTGTCTCTCTTCCAAATGCATGTTCGGAATTATTGGTATCAAGTGACGGTGATCCATTTTCTGAATTGGAAGAAAAAGTTGAGAAACTTGAAATAATTGAAGCAAGTTATGAAGAATCGAATTCCAGTATATAAACCACATCAACACCCCAAAGAATCCAATCTTGTGTAGCACTTCTATGTGGAATATCATGTGTTACCGAGTTCCTCCATGGCGGCGTACCCCCATTGGCTCGCAAGAATTTCCCATTCCTTGCTCTTAACTTTACTTGGCTTCTATCCGTAATTGGCTCCCATTCAATGGAACTATCATTTTTCATTGATGGAATCGTTTGTAACACTTTCTTGCCTGTCATGCCTAGTAAAAATGGTTCACTTGTGGCAGTTAGGTACTTGTTGTAGACACTCTTGAGACGAATAAGGTGGCTACTGCCTAGTAGGAATTCTATTGTCCAACGAGCACGTTGAGAGGAGCCATTACTGTTTCTTCATCTTCATCGGCGACTAGGTACTTGCCAAGGTAGCTACGGAGTTACTGCTTTAGCTTTGTCAAAGAACTCCATTCCTACATGCTTGTTTCTTGAGGTTGAGACTTGAGAATGAAAAAGGGTGCTATAATTTATAGTTCCCCTCCTTATCTTTTCTTGATAATTATTTACAGGTTGTTAGTTTTAGATGTGTTAATTTCTCTTTTTGGTGTAGAAATGTCCTCATCATGGTGAGTTGAATAATATATGAATATATATATATATATATATATAAACAAAAAGTGGAAATAGTTTTCTTTGAAAATATATAGAATATATGAATTTTCAGTTAAGTTGAGAAAACTGTTTATACCAAATTGTACTTTTGGTATAGTTTCAAAATTTTCGACTCACTGAAATCCATTTTCTCGAATGAACTCAACTTCAAAAATAATTAATAATAGTAATGTTAAAAGAGAAAATTTTGAACCCGAAGCATAACTCCATTTTTAAGAGAGAAAACATCTACTAAATTTGGAGTTTAAATCTTAGCACCATCAACTTTCTGACCTCATTTATAAAAAAAAAAAAAGAAGACAAATTTGGCTTGTGAGATATCAAAAACTAAGTTTGAAACAAAATCAGTCATACCATTGAAGATGAATCCAAATATTTTACTAAGTCTTTTTTTTAAATTAGTTAGTTGGTTAGTGCGAGTTGAGTCATAACAAATTGGTAAGGATTATGAGTTCTTTTTTCCTTCAATTTCTTTGATCTTCAAGTTGTTAGTTCTAAATTTGTTTCTACTTTTATGGGTGTAATAATATTAAATCGTATATAGAATGATTGGTGAGATGGTTTCATCAAGGACTAAGGGATGAGGTGATTTTCAAAGGGACAAAAGAGGACTTGGTTGAATTGACTCGGGGAAAAACATTTGTTTTTTTTTGAGGTATTGACTTTAGGGAACTTAGTCGAAAAATTGTTCTGATAATTGTGTTTGTGTATCAGTGCATGCATATTTTCAACTAAAGGATGACGAAACTCTAATGTTGTTGGACAGCAAATTTGCATACTTATCTGCCTCAGGCATTTAAATCACGGCCTGTTTTTTAAGCGTTTTCTGACTGATTTTGATGTCAAGACTCAAAAGTGACACCAATTAAGTTGAAAAAATGATCCTTCACTTTCTTGGATAGATAATGAACAGATCATGGTTTAAACATAAAATATGGATTTTTCATCAAAATTTTGGTGGAAGTGAATCATTTAACTTCTATCTGTTTGAAGTTTAAGTGAACAGACATGGCTAAAAGAAAGAGATCATCTTCAACATTCTTAGTTGGATTCCCGCCAAAACTTTGCATGACTATGGCAGGTAAGTGTGCATCACTTGGGCTAAGATACTAGACAGTCCTTGTTTTGTAAAGGCACATGCCCTGCATTCGAAGCTTGGCATGTTCATATATAGTTCTCAAATACCTTACTCTGCCAAGTTCCTAGAAGTGAAAAAGGGTCCAGCTTCCAGGGAAACTACTGATGGTGCTGGAGGTGCTTTGATATTCATCAGAATGGATGGTCATCCTCCTGTGACTAAGCAAGTTTTGAAACTCCCTCAACCTTCTGCATCCTATAAATTTATGTACTGCCATGGAAATATAGCTTGTGTTCCACATACCAGGGAAGTGGTATGCCCTTGCACAGACTCCTAAATAAATGATGACCACAAATGCCATAAATTCTCGGAGTCATGCCTACAACAATTTTTTCAGCTAAATAAATGATGACCTCGAATCCTAAATTTTAAGCATAGTTTGAACACGATTTAAGCCCGAATTTGATAAAATCTTGAAAACATGAATTCAAGCAAGTGACACTAAAATCTACTAGATTATTGGTAAACAAGAACAAACATTAATAAAAAAAATTGTGTTCTACTTCATGTTATAAATAATTATAGATTCTCTGCTGAATTCTACTTTTACAAACATTTATTAAACTTCTATCTTTCAATTCAGTTTAAGTCAAGGCTGCAAGATCTGCTGCAAGGAAAAAGAACAAATCACCAAAAGCACCTTGAGTTTGAGTGTTTGACTTTACTTTTATTTCTCCTACTCTCTTTTCTACTACAAGTATAAACATGACGAAATCAAACCCCACTTCCTATTTCTTTGTTGTTTATATTATTCAATATTCTAAGGTCAAATTGATTTTCTGCTCCCATTTCCTTATTTCTATTACATTGGTGTAACATTTAAGATTCAAGCAAACAAGGAAGGTCAACCATGGCAGACGGAAAATTATATGCTGCAGCTGCATTGCTATAATAACATATCAATGTTTAATAATCCATTTTGTTAGAACTGAGTGAAAAAGTTTGTTCTTAAGTTTGTGGATACGGAGTTGAAACAACATTCATTGGGTAGTTGATAACACTGAAAAATATATTTGTAGTATTCAATATCATTTTGTGCTTACTTGTTTAATTGGTTTCATTGCAAAAAGATTTCTCAACCCTTTGTTGAAGAAGATCAGAAGCTGATGCTTGTTCAAAGTTGCTTTTTGATTCTACTCAGTTTGTCTCCAAGAGATGGCTGGTGTTCTTACTGTAATCTTCAGCTTTTCTTGCCTGCTTCTGCTTAGCCGTCATTCTTCTTCACATCCGTTTTGTACAAACTTCGGTATGTGTCTTTTTCTGATATAGTGATCCATTTTCTGAAATGTTCTGTTTGATTGATGATAGCAATCTTTTTCGTTGAAATAGCTGTTATATTATATTGCTTCTTGGAAAAAAACCATATTAAAATTTGATAATCTTTTTGTTGAAACAGGAGCACCCTTTACCTCTAAGATGCTTCTTTCCTTTTGTCAGCACAAAGGAAGTGTTTGTTGCAATTCCACTGAGGATCTGCAGTTGAGGAATCAGTTCAAGTCAATGAATGTCTCTGATTCTTGTTGTGCTTCTCTCCTTAAATCAATACTCTGCTCAGTAAGAGTGGCACTCAACTCTTTGTAATACATGGTACCTATGAATTTTTCTTTCTTAAATCCAACATGAACTGGCTGAAAAATTGATTGGATTAAGGTTATCAGATGAACTTTTTGGTCAGATCTGCCTTCATTGGCTGTCATCAATATATCTGCGAATTGTCATATTGCTTAAAAGAAGTTCGATTTTTATCTCTGAGCATTTTTCCAATGCACAAGTACAACTACTGAAAGTAAGGCCTTTATTTTCTTGTTAGCATGCAAGGCTCAAAAAGAAGCAGAAATTGTTAAGTTTTATTTGCTCTAGGTATTTATAGATTTTAATTCATTTTCCAATAATTTAAAGCGGTTTAAGTATCATATGATTGCAGAGATGTGACCAATTTTCAGCGGAGCTCTATCGAATTGAATCAGTTTCAACAAATTCAAGCCAGTCAGAGATTGCCAAAATTGACTTCTCTTCAAAAGTTTGGGATAAATGCCATAATATCCATCACAAGTTCTCCTTCTGCATTGCAATCAAAAGGTGATATATTTATTAATTCTACCTCCAATCTGACTGATCTATGGCAATCTAAGGGTGCTTTGGTGATGAATTTGGTGGAGCTTCTGATGATGGAGCAACATGTTTTACTGGAAGCCCAGTTATGCTAAACAATTCTCAAAGTCTCAGTCCTCCTAGTGGTGTTTGCCTTGAGAAAATAGGGAATGGATCATACCTTAATATGGTGGCTCATCCCGATGGTTCGAACCGCGTCTTTTTGTCCAACCAAGCAGGAAAATTCTGGTTGGCAACTGTTCCTGAGGAGGGATCAGGAGAAATATTGGGTATTGATGAATCGAATCCTTTTCTAGATTTGACTGATGAAGTACATTTTGATGCTGAGCTTGGATCGATGGGAAAGGCATTTCATCCAAACTTCCAAAATAATGGCCGATTCTTTGCTTCATTTAACTGCGACAAGGTTCAATGGCCAGGATGTTCATGCAACACTGATGTGGGATGTGATCCTTCCAAATTAAGTTTAGACAGTGGGGCTCAACCGTGCCAATATTATAGTGTTATAGCAGAGTTCACAACAAATGGTACCACATCAAATCTTTACTCGGTAAAAATTTGAAAAATTTTTCTGCTTGTAACAGTTATTTATCATGATTTTTACCCCAGTTTCGTCGTCATTCAATCTGACTTGATTTAAGGTTACGAGTATTAGACCCGTAGAAGTAAGAAGAATACTTACCATGGGACTGCCATTCAGCTCCCATCATGGTGGTAAGATTCTCTTTGGACCCAAAGATGGATTTTTATATTTATGATGGAAGATGAGGAAGGCAGAGGTGATCCTTACAACTTTTCACAAAACAAAGAGAGCTTTGCTTGGAAAGATTATGAGACTTGACATAGAGAGCATACCAACTAAGTATTGGCATCAAATTTCCCTTCTAATCTGATTTTCATGACTAAAGTGTTATCCTATGCTCTATTTTTCAACTTTGCAGGTGCAAAAACTATCAGTGACCTTGGTCTAAGGGGAGATTATTCTGTTCCTAAAGATAATCCATCTTCTGAAGATAAGGAATTGCAGCCAGAAATTTGGGCCTTGGGATTTAGAAATTCTTGGCGATGTAGTTTTGATTCTGAGAGGCCTTCCTACTTCCTATGTACAGATGTTGGTCAGGTTAAGATTTACATGTTGCTTCACCTGGAGGTTTTTGTTAAATACAGTGTTAATGCATCAGTTTACTGAAAATTAGACTTCTAACTTCTTCAAAACTGGACTGCTAACCTCACGGTTTCAACTTTCAATGCTCATTTTTGCATATTTCTTTTTTCAATCAGCTATTACGAACCCTTGTTAGTAATGAATACGTCTTTGGTCTTATACAGGACCAGTATGAGGGAGTGGATATAGTCACTAAGGGAGGAAACTATGGTTGGCCAGTTTATGATGCCCCTTTCTCATACAATTCCTCTGTGGCTAATAAATCTGCCAGCCCCATTAATGCAATCTTCCCAGTAATGGGATACAACCATTCTGATGTAAACAAAGTTGAAGGATCAACATCAATTACTGGTGGTTATTTCTATCGATCCATGGCTGATCCATGCTTGTATGGAAGGTGAGTTAACTTAAATCTACCTATCCTATTGACAAGAAAGAACTTTGCATTGTAACAAAAGATCCTTGTAGGACATGAACTTTAGTTTCCAGTATTATATTTTGTATCAATCCGATTGAAAGTAGCTTATTGGCAGGGTGTAGTCAATCTTGATGGAGCTCGTTTAGCTACAAACTTACCAGCATAGAGGCGCTTAATTTTTGGAACAATGCCAATTACCTTGGCCTAATTACTTATGAATCATGTTGTAGGTACCTCTATGCAGATTTGTATGGTAATGATATTTGGGCGGGTACAGAAAGCCAGGAAGGTCGTGGAAACTTCACTAGCACTCAGCTTCCTCCTATCCAATGTACTATTCAGCCTCAGTCAACATCTCCAGCATTGGGGTTTGTATTCTCCTTTGGGCAGGATAATAGGAAAGACATCTTAATTTTAGCTAGCAGTGGTGTATATAGAATAGTTCGTCCTAGTCGCTGCAACTATCCTTGCTCCAGCGAAAATGTTACAGATTTTACTGGTCCTGGATCTGTTGTTTCTCCTTCCTCTTCCCATTCAACTGGGAGCAAGTTGAGCAATCCTCTAACATTGCTGCTAGTCTTTCCTTGTGTTTCATTTTTGGTAATCTTAAGCTTTTTCTTGTAATCTACACTAGGAAGTTGCTAATTGAAGAGGAAGAGAATGTTTGGTGTTATATATAAATCTCTGTTCTTTCTCATTTCCATGGATTCTTATTTCTTGTTCATTTTTCATTATAGTCTTAAGTTTAGTCATAGTTTGGATACCCCCCGCACTCAAAAAAAAAAAAAAAAAAAACATTTTCAATCTACTGATCATTTAAAATGAGAGGTGGAAAGTCCGCAATCACTAAGCATAATTTAGCTATATATATATATGGACAATGGTCCAAGGGGGGACCCCAAATTTGGACAATAAAGATTGCTTGAAAGCTAATCTCTTCGGCAAGTAAAAGGAATGCAGTAATGCAGTTAAAGCTAGGGAACCAGAAAGGCATTTCTAAGAACAATTTGACTTTGACTACATTTAAATAAATGATAACCTTTCTTCAGTTTCCTATTTTTTTGTTCATGAATCATGGACTTTTGTTATTCTTATAAATTCCTCCGGAAATCATCTGTCAGACTCCTTTGTTGTTGCTTGAAAACATGGAGAAGATTTCTTTATTGTTCTCTTTCCTGCTTGTGGTTTCTTTTGGTTGTCAATGACTCTCTACCCAAGGAAGCAGTGGAATATATGAGCTGAAGAAAGGGGATATGTCTGTTAAATTCACCAACTGGGGTGCAACTATTAACTCAGTTGTTCTCCCTGACAAACAAGGTTTGTTCCCTGGGCTCTTTGGCTTGCATTTTTCTTATCTGGGTGGATTTCTCTCTTATATATTGTGCATTTATTTTTTCATTTTTTCCTGCTAATTTTCAGGGAAACTGGGTGATATTGCTCTTGGGTATGAATCCGTCAAGGACTATATGGTGAGTTTTTCAATTTCTTCATTTGAAGACTTTACGTGCATCTTGATTAAGCTTTGCCTTGTCAATGGAAAATCACATTTTTCTCGCGGAAATTCACAGTGATGTCTCTTTCTCTCTTCAAACAAACTAAAATGAGTCCTGGCTTGAAATTAAAATTTGTAGACCAAATGCTACTGCTAGATTGTCTATATAATATGTCCCTCGAATACATTATTTTAAGCGGCAATGGGTTCACGGCTTTTATACATAATATATTCTTTCTTAATCAATCCAAATAAGTTTATCTTTGCTAGCTTAGCAAATTTATGAAAAATTAAATTTTCACAGTCTCCTAGTATATTCGAATCCAAACAACAAAAAAATAGCACATTTTCCTTGTCATTTAAGCCAACCATGATTAATCTTAAATTCTATTTTCATTTTGAAGAATCTGACCAAATTAAAACCTGGGTTTTGGTTTTAATTAACTTTTATAGCCTTTGATTCTTTACATAATATAAAAGACATTGCAGTCTGAAAATAATGAAAAATATTTTAAGTATTAAAATTTGAATTCATAATTGTTGGATGACATCTGTTAAGGTGATCATAGAATTAATTGAATTAAGTTTCAAGTTCAAATTTTTTTAGCGAATAACATAATTATAAATTATAATCTTGGAGATGAGAGAATTTTAAGTTCTTCCTTTTCTTTTCCTGTTGGTGGTTGATCTGATAACAGTTTTTCTTCACAATTTTAGGTTTTCATTTGGTAATAATTAGAACTACTTTATTCGATCAAACATCCGATTATGTTTTATTTGTGTTGTTCAGCTATTATTTCATTAATTTTCTCCTCTCTATTTACTCAAACTCGGTATAAACTTTTGCAGAATGATACCGCATACTTTGGTGCCCTTGTTGGAAGGGTTGCAAATAGAATTGGAGGAGCAAAATTTTCTTTGAATGGTACCCAATATAAGCTGGTGGCTAATGAAGGGAAAAACATGCTTCATGGTAAATTAATTCTTCATTCTTACCTTAATTTCAAAAAAGAGAGTTCCTGAAATTCCTTAACTTTCTCGTCTGATTTAATGACATTAAGTGGCCCCAAAGGATTTGGTGATGTAGTCTGGAAAGTGAAAAAATATAAGAAAGATGGTCATGCTCCTTTCATTGTCTTTGGCTATGACAGCTATGATTGTGAAGAAGGTTAGTGCATGACTATTTCTCTCCAATCCATATGTTCCAAATTCATCAATGAAAATAAGAAATATGATCATTTTCATTGCGAAGGATTGATGTGTTGTATATTTTCACAGGATTTCCTGGTGAACTTATAGTCACAGTGGGCTACACCTTTCTTCCTAAGAACAAGTTGAGTGTGACAATGGAAGCCAAAGCTGTAAAAAAGTCTACTCCTGTGAATCTAGCTCAGCATACACATTGGAACCTTGGTAACCATGACGGTGGTGATATTCTGTCTAAAGAAATCCAGCTTTCGCATTCCACTACACACCTGTTGATAGCCAGCTTATTCCCACAGGCAAACTTTTGCCTGGAAAGGAACCCCATATGATTTCCTCAAACCTAACACAATTGGAAGCAGAATCAAGGAATTTCCTGAAGGTTATGACATTAATTATGCCCTTGATGGCACTCCAGGAAAGCTGAAGAAAGTAGCTGTGGTGAAGGATAACAAGTGTGGAAGAGTTATGGAGCTGTTTGCCAATCAACCTGGTGTGCAGTTTTATACAGGAAACAAGATAAAGATTGTGGAGGGAAAAAGTGGATTTGTCTATAAAGCTCATGCAGCACTATGGAGATTCAAGGATTCCCTGACTCAGTCAATCACCTTAACTTCCCTTCACAAATTGTTACCCCTGAAAAGCCTTACCAGCATAACATTCTTTTCAAAATTTCAATTGCTCCATAGACAAATCTGATCACAGTCATAAAACCATTTCCTACGAAGGAAACTGAGTTTTTCAAATATTGTTGTAATTCCTCACGAGACTTGAACCATGATGTAGTTTTTCGGATTTTCTTCATTAACAGTCTGATTCTGGAGGTTCGAAGATGGGAACTAAAATTGTTTCTAAAAGGTAATTACTTTTGTGACTTGATCAATCAAAACAGAAATTTGTTATGCTTTTATCAATTAAATAAACACTACAGTAATATTCATCAAGGAATCACTTCAGATTACAACAAGCAATATACCCCCAAAGACCTGAGAGTCAAAAACATAAAAAGCCCAATCTAAGTTACGCAGCCCAAAATCTTGCTGATAACATAATGGAAAACAAATGAAAGCCCACCCATTTAGCTTCAGTCTGGACTAATCCCAACAAACAGGTCCAAGTTAAACTCCAAAGCAAAAGATAGTTAACCACTTCAAAAAGAAGCATGAGCTAAAAGGCGATGGCTTCACTGTCCTCTGCTTCTATCCCTCTAGTCAGAATCTCAATTCAGCTCCCCTGCTTCAGGTTCTTATATGTCCTAAAATATTTGTGTTCTTTCATAGAAGGCTTCTAAATATCATTTCTTTAGCTTCATTGCGCTTTGTTCGGGTCCTTTAATCCTATGGCTCAATTCAATTCACCATATTTGAACTAATTAATAATGCAGATAAAATGGGAAACTTTGCAGATTAAATCACGGAAAGGTTCAGTCTTTGAGAAGATATAGCAAAAATAAGACAACCCATTTGAGTATTAGTTCAATTGTTAGAATGTGTTCTGTTGCTGCTTCTGATTCACCAGTGTCCACTTCAATGTCTGAGCAATCAAAGAGTGTGTGGATATGGACTGAAAATAGTCAAGTCATGACTGCTGCTGTGGAAAGGGGATGGAACACCATCATATTTTCTTCACAGAATCAAGGGCTTGCCACTGAATGGTCATGTAATGCAATTCAACTTGTCATGCTTTTCTCTTTTGAATTTTTGCATTAAAATTCAAATTAATTGATGTTCATTGTTGTTAGTAATATTAATTTTGTGCAAAAGTAAAAACTCACCATTATAATCATAACCTATGTATGTAACTTGCTAATTCTTTCTCTTTTGGTAGATGGGTTTTTAGTAATGTTAGTTAAAATGAGAGAATGATTTCTTTTGTTATATTTTTGGAACATGCAAGCGATGGAGTAACTTGTGTGGGCTTTTGGTGAGAAGAATATGGTTTGTTTCATAGAGGTTGGTATGATTGTATCCAATTTTGGGGGTTTGGTTGTTGAATTTACAGCAATTGCATTCATTGATCCTCTTTTCATTAAAGAGGGAGGGATTTTCGATGGTGCGGGCAAAAGGGTTGCTACAATTTTTGAGGTTTCAACTCCTGCAGAGTTAAAGAAGCTCCAGCCTGAGGATAAACATGCAGGGAATGTTGTCATTGATTTACTGGACTGGCAGGTATGAGGTTGTGAACTGTTTGCAAATTTCATGTTTTAAAGATTTAGTCCCACATCATCACATTGAACTACATTACAAGTGACAGATAGAAGTCTGATAGATTTATTTGTTTCAGATTAGTTAGAACAACTTGAACACAGCATTTATAGATTGGAGCTATCCTATTAAAAGTTCTGGACAGACTTGCAATAGCTTACCAGACCATACAAGTTTCAAGTGACTAAAGTTGCAGTGTTCCTAACTCTTCTCTTATATTCTTCTAATACAGTTCAGTGGCTAAGTTATACATAAGATGGATGTGATTGAGTGCTAAAATAAGAAGTTATCTCCTTGTGCTTAGCTAAAATTTTGTCATATTTCTTTTGTCCGATTGTGAACTCTGAAGGTATAACCATATCTTGTCAAATAAATTGTAACTACTTTCTAGTCATAAATCATAATCCTTTTTATTTTTCTAGGTGATACCTGCAGAAAATATTGTGGCAGAGTTCCAAGGCAGTCAAAGGACTGTGTTCGCTGTCTCAAAATCACCTGTTGAAGCACAATTATTTCTTGAGGTACCTCACAAGTTATCCTTAATCAAGCACAGAAAATGCAAGTATATCTTTGTAGTATTTGTATTCCTTGTATATAGTCATTTTGGCTTTTCAATTGATTTTCCATCCTATAACCATCTCTTCTTTGTAGGCCTTGGAGCATGGGCTGGGTGGGGTTGTTTTAAAAGTCGACGATGTCAAAGCAGTTCTTGACTTGAAGGTAATTTGTGCTAGGTCAGGGTTCTTAAGTTATCAAGGATTGTTCCTTAACATGCTTTGAATTTTCAGGAGTATTTTGACAGAAGGAATGAAGTTCACAATAGATTGAGCTTGACTAAGGTCACCATAACTCAAGTTCATGCAGTTGGAATGGGTGATCGAGTTTGTGTGGATCTTTGTAGCCTCATGAGACCTGGTGAGGGACTCCTGGTATGCTTGTAATCTCTCGTTATAGTAAACTATCACTTGGTGTTTATTACTGAGATGATATCTGATGTTGTCGCTCTTAATGTAAGTAACTCTTCAACAGGTTGGATCATTTGCTAGAGGACTCTTTCTTGTCCACTCAGAATGTTTGGAGTCGAATTACATTGCGAGTAGACCTTTCCGAGTCAATGCAGTAAGTTTTGCCTTCTCACTTGAGTATACCCATAAAAGGGATTTCTTTAGCTTAAACTGGAAATTCTGAAAATGTTACAGCAGAAAGGGATCAATCCTTTTATTGAGAGCAGTGCACTTACTGTAGTTTTTTCTTTTGCTTACTGCTTTATCTCCTACTTTGGCAGTATTCTTGCATATGTTATGTACTTTCTGCCTAATCCACAATCTTTTTTCCAATGTATTGTGTGTCCAGAAATATACATAGGCCTTTTCATATCTCAATTATGTAAAGTGTTCTTTCTTAAATGCAAATTCTTTTAACAAAGATCCCATGGAAATATGCAGGGGCCTGTCCATGCTTATGTTGCTCTCCCTGGAGGTAAAACTAGCTACCTTTCTGAGTTAAAAGCAGGCAAAGAGGTGATTGTGGTTGATCAAAAGGGAGGACTACGGACAGCAATTGTTGGCCGTGTTAAGATTGAAACCAGACCACTTATCCTTGTCGAAGCAAAGGTCTGTATATCGCATACCACTGCCAACACAATTCTACGCGTTCCTATTGTTGTTTCAATCATCTATGTTACATAATGCTGAAATCTTTCTACTCTCATTTTCTTAAAGATTAGAAGGTTTATATTGAACTCTATATTCAGTATTCTAAACATTACTGTATACTTTTGCTGTAGAGAGATGTAAATGATCAAACTGTATACAGCATCCTTCTACAGAATGCAGAAACAGTTGCTTTGGTTTGTCCACACGAAGGTTTGTTTTGATGGTAGCTTATTTTTTGTAGGAAGTTTCGGATAGTACATATCTTACCCATTTATACTTGGCCCACCTATTCACAGGTAACAGAATGCAGAAGAATGTGATTCCTGTGACCTCACTAAAAGCTGGGGATGAGGTATTGCTAAGACTACAAGGTGGTGCCCGACATACCGGAATAGAGATTCAAGAATTCATTGTTGAAAATTGAATGACCAAGATGATATTTGTGAAACTTGTTCATTTCCTGGATTGTTTCCATCCAGTTGGAGTCCTTTCATATCTTGCAGTGTACAAAATGCCAGTATCTGTCTTGTTCATGAAGTACTCAACCAATCAATTATAAATTAAAACTAGATATTTGTAGTGAATAGCAGCATATGCTGTGTTTGAGAAAGATTTTTTCTTTTGTTGAAATATTTAATTCCCAAACTACAGCTTAACAGTATGACGTTCCTAGAAATGAATGGGAGAAAACAGTTAATGAGATTCGCATGCTAAATCATTCAATAAATAACTATCATCAGAAATAATTACTCATGAGATTCACAGCTTAACTGTCACAATGTATCCATTCAGGGTTTGGATCGTTAGATATGAAAAGTGAAAAGTCGTCATTAATTTTTCTTGTGTAGATATAATTCAATTTTTTTTGTATAAATATAATTAATTATCAATTTTATTTTTTAATTTACGAATTTGAGGTTGAATTTGAAAGTACAGTAATACTTGTAGAATATTATAATACTCTTATAGTGTCCGCTCGAAAACGGTAGTAATTCATCTTAAATGATCTTAAAATGATCTTTGTTTTAATAGTTTTTTTTTTACCCATTACTTTATTGCTATTTTATTTTTTATTATTAAAATATTAAAAAAAATTTAAATTATTTTTTTCACTTTTGGTATAAATTAAAAAAATTTTTCACCTCAAGAATATTAAAAAGAAAAAACTTATTTACTTGAAAAGATTGTTGTTTGATTTATTTTAATATTTTGAAAGTAAAATAGATTATAATTTTCTTATGCAAACACTTATGGTATAATTTTAAAAATTTAGAAGAAGATCACTGCTTGTAATTCCCATTTAGTTTCATCATCGAAAGAAGTTTTAATCTGCTTAGTAATATATATTAATTGTTTATTTTTATTATTGAATTAAAAAAAAATTATTGGTTAAAATTTCAAAATATTTCCAACCATTTTGGAATATTATGAGAAAAATACTTTGCCTAAAAAATTTTAATAAAGCCACCACTCATGACTTTTATTTTTGTAACATTTTATTTACTTTAACAATTTAAATATTTTTTATTTTTTTATTTTTTATGAAAAGATTTTCAAATAATTTTATCAACACTTTTGGTAAAATTTTTTAAAAAAATACTTCTTTTAAAAATGACCACTTGTGATTTTATTATTATTGTTATTATTCTTTTCTTTATGTATTTATTTAATTCTTGTTATTTATTCGAAGTGAGTATTGTTTTTATTATTTTTATGAAAAAAATTTTAAAACATTTCTAACATTTTTAGAATATTTTTAAAATTTTTTTGTATGAAAAATCACCACTTGTGACCTTATTCTTATTAATAATGTTTTTTTTTCATACTTCAAAAATTTTGAAATATTTTTAACACTTTTAGAATATTTTAAAAAATTTTCTTTGTGTAAATATTTTTAATAAAATCTTTACTTGGGACTTTATTGTTAATTATTTATTTATTATTATTGATTTTTTTTGCCTTTTTATATTTTTCTTTATTCTTGTTCATTAAAATTTTTATTATTATTATTTCATTTTATTTTTGAAAATTATTTAAGAGAAAATTAAAATTTCAAATTTTCCTATGTTTAGTTTTTAGCAATATTTTAAATTAAAAATAATTTATATGTTTTACTGTTTATTTTACTTTTCTATCAAGAGTTTATATAAAAATAAAATAAAAATAATAAAAAATCAGAGATTAAATAATAGAAATATATAAAAAATTGAGTAGAAAAAATAAAAAATTATGATGAAAATACTTAAAATGCCTCTGATCAACGGTTCAAAAGGCGATTCAAAACTAGTTCAAAACTAATTTAGCTAGACCAGTCAAGGGTTGAAAAAGATATAGGTCACAGGTCGGCTTGCGTGGACCTTGGGTCAGATCCGAGTTCATGTTTGGATCCTTCTTGCCTAAAATAGCAACGTTTTAGTCTTTTTTTTTATAGCATTGTAAAAGGCCCAAAATTATTTTATTTTATTTTTCTTTTGTTTTTCTCTCTCTAAGAGAGAGCTTATCTCTTTAGGTAATTTTTGGCTATTGTTCTAGTTGCCAACACAGCTATCGATTACCATGTCGACTGTCGATCACCTGTCACCAACATTGAAAATTCTTTAAAAAGTACTAAAAATGTCATTTTTTCTCCATTTTCCCTTATTTAAGTTGGATTTTCCTAAAAATCAATCAAAACTCTCAGATCTAACTTTAAATTTGATGGTTTTCACTTTCAAAAAGTCTTAGCTTTTTCATGCCAAGCAGCCTGAGCTTCCACTATGTCTCTCCCAAGCCAAAACCTTTTTCTCTTTCTTAAATCTAGCCACTAAACTCCTTAGAATTCCTCAAACCAAAACCCATGGCTTTTTTTCCTTTTTTGCGTCTTTTTTTCCTTTTTTTTTTATGACTTTTGGCACTGCTTTTCCCATTTCAAGAGATGTGGTTTTTCCTTTTTTCTTTTGTGTGATATTTTTGGTGCTTTTTGTTTCTTATTTTTGGTGACAAAAAAGAAAAAAGAAGCAAAGCTTTTTTTGTATGATTTTCGGTTTTAGAAAAACAAAAAGAGAGTTTTTGGTTTTCAATTTAATGGGTTGTTGAAACTTTCTGGAGATTGTATTTGGTTGTTGGTGATTTGGGTATAAAAGGGTTCGAATAGAAGTAGGATGGCATTTAGATTACTTAGGTGACGGGAGATAGTAGTAAGAGTGCGGTTGATCAAGGTGTTGGTTTGATAAAACTAGTGCTGGGTTGATAAAGCTCCAATCTTGTAGGATAGGGTACTATCAAGGTTGGTGTTGGACAGAAAAGGGGTTTACTGATGGGTTTTGGCAAGTTTTATTTCTGAAATGGTGGCGACAAAGGTGATTCAGCTTAGGGTGTTGATAATGAAGAGCTTGGATTCAGTTTAGGCAATGTGTTTTTTAGTTCTTGTTAGCCTTCCCCTTTTTTTGTGAATTCTGAACATCAATTTATCCCCCTTAAAATCTAGACCAAATCTCTTAATTATAGGGATCACAATCTATTTTGTCAACTAGCTAGCTGACTGGCCATGAAAAATAGGGTAGAGCTTGAACTTTAATTTCATCAAAGATTTTGCCATATCCATCTTTTGAAATATTCTTTTTTTTTTGTTTGACTTTTTTTTCATTTTTTAACTTTTTATAAATTAATTAATATAATAATTCAAAACATGATCAAAATACTTGAATGAGTTTAAAATGGAAACATAAAAATCATGAATGCAATTGATTTAATTTCAATCAATCCTAATAAAATTAGGTGTTTACAGCTGCCATCTCTTTGTATATTACTGAGAATTAGAAATAGGGCAAAGATAAAAAGACAACAATTTTATCTGGACAAGTATATTCTGAATTTTTTTTAAATCAAATATAAAAGCTTTTTTTAATTAGAGGCTATGAACAAAAATAAATAGAAACAAAAGCATAGGTATCACTGTCAAAAAATAACTTTACCACCGAAGAAAACTTGGATATCACCATCGAAAATATGTAAATGATTTTAGATATTGCCATCGAAGGGAAACTCAAATATCATTGTCGAGAAAATGTAAATGACTTTGGATATCACTACCGAAAGAAACTCGGATATCACCATTGAGAAGATTTAAATGATTTCGGATATCGTCACTAAAAGAAACTTGAATATTACCATTAAAAACTTAGATATTACCACCAAGTAAATGTAGATAACTTCAGATATCATTATTGAGAAAATGCATATAATTTCGAATATCATCATTGAAAAAAACTCGAATATCACCATCAAGAATATGTAAATGACTTCGGATATCACCATTGAAGAAAACTCAAATATCACCATCGAGGACTCGGATATCATTATTGAAGAAAATGCAGTCGTAGAGAAAAAATGCAAATTCAAACTTTAAACTCGAATATCACCATTGAGTGATTTTGAAAATGTCTCGGATATCACCACTAAAAAAATTAAATTCAAGTTTTAACACTTGGATATCACCACTGAAAAATACAATTCTAGCTTTAACACTCGAATATTACCATCGAGAAGATAAAATTTCAGCTTTAATATTTGATATCACCATCGAAAAGATGAAATTCAAACTTTTAATACTCAGATATCACCATCGAGTTATTTTAAAAACAGGCTTGCATATCATAATTGAAGAAAATGAAATCTATATTTTAGTACTCAAATATCACCACTGAATACTTTGAAAACAATTTATCATAACATTTTTCTTGACTAATACCAATTTCGCTGAGTTTACAATTTTCATGCCAACTAGTTTTGGCTTAAAGCTCTCATCTTATGCCATTTCATTGAAATTACTAAAAATTTTTAATCTTTTAAATATGTTTTTGCCCTTTTCTTTTCTTTTTCTTCTTTAATGTTTCTAAAATTGGCGAAACCCTTACGATGCAAATGTCTTCTCTTAAAATGATGATGCAAATGCGATGCAAATGCGATGCAAATGTCTTTTACAAAAATGCCAATGCATACATCACTATCAATGATGAGCAAGCTAATGATGTAAAAGCAAAGTCAAAAAATACAAATGTTTAAAATTTTCTTTTCTTAAAAAACCCAAGTCAAAATATCTAAATCTTCTTCTTAAATTTTCCAAAATTCTTTTCTTTTAATCTTGAATCTTTCATCTCATTTCAATTCCAAATCCTTTCTTTGCTGCTCATTTTTAATCAATTGTTGCTTTCTTTCTTCATTACTTGGATTTCTCGACTTTTCTTTCCATTTTATTTTCATCTTTAGATCAAACATACATATGATCAGCTTGAATTTGATGAAAGGGAATTGAAGAAAATAAACCATCAAACTATGGCGAAACTCAATTGATTAAAAGTGCTTCCTATGGTGCCACTTATTTTTCAAAATTTTATTTTTCTTCCCAAAAAACATTTTATTTTAATGATAAATGCCTCACAAAAAATTACCTTTGTCAACCTTTATGAAACAATGTGACTCTTAAGTCTCTAAAAAAATTGGTGATCATTATTATGCACATGTCTGGTCAGAGTGGTAATTCCATCTTTTCAAATGGCTTGGATGGTTAATTATCATATTGAGGTCTTGATTATCAAAAGGGACCTTATGATTTAATGGGGGAAATTGAATTTATATTTATCCAAGCTCAACAACAAATTCCTTTAGAAGGTTTTTATGAGGTATAATCAGATTTGACACTTTTTTCAGTACTACAATATGGTATTTTAATAGATGTCAATACCAACTATGGTAGGTTCAAGATCATGCTAGGATTTTTTATGATAGCCCTTGCACATATCTTAATCATTGATTATAATGAGTTTTCTTGTTGCTATCTTATTTCTACTATAGACTGCCAATTTTTTTGTTTTCACTCTAGAACTTTATTCTTTTATTTTCTCTCTCTTTTTTTTTTTTTTGATTTTATTGTGCACTTAAGTACTTTTATGAAAGAGAAAATTTAGCCAAAAAAAAAGGCAAAAGCAAATTCGATCATAAGGATTTTGCAAGGAATAAACTTTTCAATTCAAATATCCATATTTAATCGAAATGAACTCTTTGAGGTATGTAACATAGGTCAGGGTTCGAGGTTCTGATAGAATGGATAAATAGGTCGAAAACATGTATTTGAAGGTGATCAGACCAAGGATTATTTCATATCATACGAAAGACTTAGAGCATTTATTTTTTTAGTCTTAACAACGTATCATTTTCTTTCTTCTTCCTTCTTTATTTTTCTTTTTTTTTGTATCATTTTTTTTTTTGCTTTTTTTTACATATTTCAACTTTTGCTAAAAGATGTTTAAAACTTCTAAAACTTAATTTATTTAACATTTGCCCTTACAACATAAGGCATTTTTCTTTTGTTGTTGAAACATGATTTCATCAAATAGATTTTTCTTTATCTTTTTTCCTACTGTAGAGGGTGATCGTAGTCAAGATTCATTAAGAAAGAATTCATTTGGTTCGAAGGGATAGCAAATGGATAATTTCTTATTTGTGAAAGGAAAAAAAAAAAGGTGGTCATTTGTCATTTCAAGCCTTGTCACTTGTGTTGAAGAGTGATTCATTGAAAAATTCAAAATTTATTTTTATCATCCTTCTATTCTTTGTTTCATAAATTTTTTTGGTTTTTATCACTTTTTTTTTTCGATCATTTGAATATCTAAAGTGCATGATGTAACTATCGACCTTTTTTTTCTTTTCTTTTTGTTTTCACAACTCATATGACAACCAATCTTTGTCCTATCTTGATAAGCCAAAAAAGTTTATGTGATAATGGAAATCATGTTAAAAGGATTCATTTAGGTCCCGATTGTGCACTTCATCACCAAATTAGATAGTGGCATAAACCAAGTAATCTTGGGGTAATAGGAAATCATGATCTTCTATCAATATATCCTTAGATGTGAAAATAGTGCATTTGTGTATGACTTTGTATTTGAAGCATAGCTTTGACACCTACCAAATCACCAACATCTAGATAAAAAAAATGCATTATATTTGTCTAATTTTCAAAGAACTTAGAAGGTTTTTCCAAATTGATCATTTCAATATTTATTGCCTTGATAAGAGGTATCGCAAAGTTCAAACTTGTATCCTTTGAAGCATTAAGATTTTTCAAGTGGTTTTAGGTTATAAAAAGGACATGAAAATATTTTATTTGTATAGATTCATAATAACGACCACTAAATTTTGTTGAGACTTTTTATTATGAAAGGAAAATAATTTTTTTTAAAATGGAAAAAAAACATTGTCTCAATTAGCATTCAGATTTCAACTTTTATATGAGTCATGAAGTTTATATGCATGTCCAATATAAAAGTGAAAGATTAAAAAGGAAACAGAAGGGTCACACTTTTTATTTTGAATCAATCAATCTTTTTGTAACATTGAACAAAATATCCATCATTTTTTGACAAAAACCATAGAACCATTCTCCAATTCCTTTTTTAACCATTGAATCAAAATTATTCATATCAATGCTTTAATATCCTTGGTTCAGTTTTTTTAAAAAATATATCAAGGTAAAGAGTCTTAAATGGCATGATGATCCCTCTTCATTCCAAACTTTATTTTTTCAACTTTAATGATATCTTTAACCTTGTATTTCAGTGCGGGGTAGTTCTTTGTTGAGTGGCCTTGATTTTTACTATGGTAATCATATTTTGCATTAGGATCATATCATTTTAGGTAAAAAGATTGAAGAGGTTCTAGACGCACAGGCTTCAAAAATTGATTTTGGGTAAGTTAGGGCAACAATTTGGTGTAAGATATGGGAATAAAGTTGACACGATTTTTATTATTGCTTTGTTACCCCTTATTTGTTATTTTCAAAAGGATTTGATTTATTGCTTGGTTGCAGCATATATGTAAGTGTTTGGAGGTGAAAGATTGTTTGAACCCCTAATTGGTTTGGGTAAAGATTTGGCAAGACATTATTTATGGTAGGATAGTAAGGGTGGTAAACTGGGTAAGGATAATATAGGACAAAACCATTATCTCGTTGCTCCTTATGAGTTACAGTTTGCATATCTTTTTCTTTCTTGAATGCCTTATCTTTCTTCATATTTATGTCATTGAGTTTTTCACTTTTGATTGCATTCTCAATTATTTCTCCAAAAATTACCATGTTCGTAAAATTCTTTGTGGCATTCTCAATTATCTTGTTATAATAAAATGCTCGAAAGGTATTAACAAACAAAATACTGATTTCTTTCTTTGTGAGTGGTGGCTAGAGGGTCACATCTCTCCATCTTTGAGCATATTTTTTAAAGCTTTTAGTAGCTTTTTTCTACATATTTTGCAATGACAGACGATCGGAGGCCAAATCTACGATGTGCTTGTATTGGGTTATTGTCATAACGGTTTTGTGTCGCCCGATGAATTTAGAAACGAAATAAAAAATAATAGTCACCACCAATCTTTTTGGCTAGGTGCGATTGGCCACCTACTAAAACATATCATTTTAATAAAGTTTTAAAATTAATTAAAATTTATTAAAAAGATAATTTTACGGTCTACGAAATAGTTTGGGTTCGGGAGTCGATTACGCGTGGAGAGGATTAGCACCCCCACAGTGCCCATTAAAAACAGTACCAATTAACAACGTGTTATCCTTTGATTTGATAAAAATAGTCTAATTTTCGGTGTTTGAAAAATAATTTCCTTGATTTTTTATTTATTAGAAAAAAAATTTATTCTCGAGAAAAATAAATTAAAACTTTTTTTATTGAAATAATTCTTAAAATGTTCCAGTACGTTGGTAACATTAGAAGAACTTTTTCTCACTTAGAGATTTCTTAGGCATCGCTTCTCGGAATACCTTAGAATCTCATCATCGGAAGCTCAAATTTACTTTTTGTAAAAAATGTCATACATGCAATGCAAAATGTTACCATGTTGATGCACACATTTTTTTTTCTTTGTTAGAAATTTTATTAATGATTTTATTAATATTCTTATTTAAAATTTTGAAGAAAAAAATGAAATTTTCATTATATTGAAGATTTTCTATAAATATTTCAATACACTGGTAATATTTTACAAAAAATATTCTCACCTAGAGATATCTTAAAGCATCTCTACTCGAAATACTTTTAGAATCCCATCATCGGATAAAATTTCTTTTCTTTTCATTTTTATTACTTATATTTTTAATATATTAATCAATTTTTATTTATTACTTAAAAAAAAAGAAAATTTTTATTGTATTGAAAATTTTTTATAAATACTCCAATATACTGGTAGTATTTTTAAAAAAATCTTCTCACTTAGAGATTTCGTAGGCATCACTACTCGGAATACTTTTGAATCTCATCGTCGGATAAAAATTTTTTTTTCCTACATTTTTTATTAGTTTAGTATCATTATTAAATTTATTTTTATATTATTTTATTTTTAAAGTTTATTTTAAAAATTAACAAAATTATAAAAAAAATTTAACCACATATTTCATCATTTAATCTAACAAATATAAACATTTTAATATGCATAAATATTAATAAAATAATATATAAAAATTAAAAAAAATTAAAAAAAATTTTTTTTTTACCTGAACCGGATCGATCAACGGTTCAGTCAACACGCAGTTCGGTTCGACGGTTTGGTCAGGCAGTTTGGGTATGGTTCGGCTCGGTCTGAGCACGATCTGTTTGGTTCAACGGTTCGGTACCGATTCGATTCAAGTTCAGCGGTTCGGCTTCAGTCCAATCAGATCGTCAGAGGCTAATGGAGAAGCAAGTCGCGAGTCGGATGCGCGGGCCCCTGGTAGGGTCATTGGTTGACGCACGGATCCTGGGTGCTTAAAACGACATCGTTTTAGGCGTTTATTAAAACAACGTCATTTTGATTTTCACCGTTTATATAAAAGGTTCAATTTTTTTCAGTCATTTTTCATTTCCTCTATAAAAAAAGCCTATTTTTTTTCTCTCTTTTTTTTTGACCGACTTGGGGCCGATGGTCGTCTGTCATGACGGCAACCACAGTCCTCGTCGATGGCGAACTTCGACCACCGTCAACGGTGTAAAAAATTTTAAAAAATACCCACAAACTCCTTTCAACCTCCTTAACATAGATCCGACCTTCCTTTCACCAAAAAGAGTCCCCACTTCCCTAGATCTACTTTCAAAGTTTCGGTGAAACTATATATTTTTTTGTATTGACTTTTTTTTTTAAACTAACTTTTTTTTCATCTTCCTGCAGGAAGCTCGACGCTGGGTTTTTCTCTACGGGGAGGACTGTTTGATTTTTTTTTATTTTTTTGGTAGAATCTCTCCTTCTTTCTTAGTCTGTGTTTTTGGTTTGGCTAAAAGCTCTATTTAATGAGCTCCGGCCATGCATGTGCTCGAAGAAAGGGCATAGAGCTCGGCATAGGGTGTAAGCATGAGCCCCATGCCTCTTTTATTTTTTTTTTTGGCAACATCTGGCAGTGGTAAGGTTAGGTGATCAGAGGGGTGGAGGTAGGGCATGGTGAGGGATGGGTGGTAGGGAATGGTAGTAGTGGTGTCGGAGAAGGCACCACTGTCATCCCTTATTTTTTTTTCTATTTTTTTAATATTTTTTTGGTATTTTGTATTATTTGGTATTTTTTTGTATTTTGTGTTTAATAATAATAATAATATTATTTTTTAGGACAAATTTGATGTCCACAGTTGCCCTTCTTTGCCCATTACTGATAATCAATAATAGGACAAAGACAAAGACAATAATTTTGTCTGAAATCTAAATGGATCAAATAAAAAAATGCTCCTCTCACTTGAGGCTCGATAACTTTAAAATCTCTTTTGGAAAAGCTTCTCTCAGTAGATGTTCAACAATTTTGAAAATCTCATCTTGGAAAAAGCTCTTCTCAGTAGAGGCTCAATGACTTTAAAATCTCTTTTGGAAAAGCTCCTCTCAACAGAGGCTTAATAACTTTAAAATCTTGAAAAACCTCCTCTCAGCAGAGGCTCAACAACTTTAAAATTTTTATTTGGAAAAGCTCCTCTCAGTAGAGGCTCAACAACTTAAAAAAAAATTCTCATCTCAAAAAAGGCTCCTCCCAGCAGAGGCTCAACAACTTTAAAAAGCATCTTAAAAAGGGCTTCTCTCAGTAGAGGTTCAACAACTTTAAAAACTTATCTTGAAAAAGCTTCTCTCAGCAGAGGCTCAACAACTTTAAAAAAATTTTCATCTTGAAAATGTCTCCTCTCAGCAGAGGCTTAACAACTTTAAAAATTTTCATCTTGAAAAAGCTCCTCTCAGCAGAGGTTCAACAACTCTAAAAATCTCATCTTGAAAAGGCTTCTCTCAGCAGAGGTTCAATAACTTTAAAAAAATTCTCATCTTGAAAAGGACTCCTCTCAGCAGAGGCTTAACGACTTTAAAAATCATCTTAAAAGGGTTTCTCTCAGCAGAGGCTCAACAACTTTAAAAACTTATCTTGAAAAAGCTCATCTCAGCAGAGGCTCAACAACTTTAAAATTTCATCTTGAAAAGCTCCTCTCAGCAGAGACGCAACAACTTTAAAATCTCATCTGTTCTTCAAATCGAGTTCTCTTATTTAAACAAGTAAATTTTTCTCTTTTGAAATCTTTTGTTTGATCTTATTTTTCATTAGAAAATAAAAAGTTTCTGTCCTTATTAAAACTGCTCATAGATGCATGTACTGAGTGCTCTAAATGCAATGCATGTAATGCAATCAAAATTATCATTGTAGTAAAAAAGTTCTCAAAATCTCTCACTTTTGGCTTCTTTTATCAGAATTCTTATATGACCAATATGTTCTTAATATCTGACCACAATATTTTTTTTTCAAAAAGTCTGCAACATTAATGTCTTGTCATGCTTTTCTCATCTTTTTTTATTTGCCTTTGTTAACTTTTAAAAAGTAATGCTAAGATCTTTCATGTTTGTTTTTCTTTTCATCATTTTAAGTCCAAGACCAATAAAATGCAATCACACATTTCTCTTATTCATGTGGAGGATAAAAAATGAGAATAAAAGAATGGATATGTGTTATTTTCAAAGGAAAGATAGCATATTGGTCACAAGTGCATGGCAAAGTATTTGAGTTAAAACAAAGGTGCCCAAATGATGATCATAAGATAATCATAAACAAAATATTTTTTTTCTAAAACTAAATTAGATGACTTCTTTGATCCTTTAGAGTTCATCACTTGCCTCTGTATTGTGGAATGATGTTTCTTCTTCGCATCCAAGCTATTTTTTTCAGGTTTTCAATTTTTGATGACTCATTTTTTTTTCTTTTTTCTTTCAAGTAAAATATTTTTTCACAGCATCTGAGTTTATCGAAGTAGGTAAATCACTTTCTTTCATCTCTGTCAAAATCAATGCCTCATCAGAAAAGGCTTTTTTCACCACATATGGGCCTTTCCAATTTGGTGTCCATTTTTTTTTATTATCATGTTGATTTAAAATGATCTTTTTCAGCACTAAATCTTCTTCCCTAAAGCAACGAGGATGGATTTTCTTGTCATGTGCTCTCATCATTCTCTTTTGATATAATTAACCATGACAAAGTGCTGTAAGTCTTTTCTTTTCAATGAAGTTCAACTGCTTGTAGCGATTTTGAACTCATTCTACTTCTTCTAATTTTACCTCCATCAGGACTCTCAGTGAGAGAATTTTCACTTCAACCGGTAGCATAATTTTCATTTCATATACTAAAGAGAATGGAGTGGCCCCAGTAGATGTTCAGATTGATGTTCTATAAGCATACAAAGCAAAGGGTAACTTTTTATGCCAATCTTTATAAGTATCAATCATTTTTTTAAGATTTTTTTTATTTTTTTATTTACAGCTTCTACCGTCCCATTCATCTTTGGACGATATGGTATCGAATTACGGTGACGAATCTTGAATTGAAAGTAAACTTCATTCATTATCTTACTGTTCAAATTTTTAGCATTATCAGAAATAATTGTCTTTGAAAGTCCATATTTGCATATTATCTCTTCTTTTATGAATTTGTATACCACAGATCGGGTCACACTAGCGTATGATGTGGCTTCTACCTATTTTGTAAAGTAATCAATCATCACAAAGATAAATCTATGTCCATTTGAAGCTTTTGGAATGATGAGACCGATGACATCCATATCCCACATAGAGAATGGCCATGGAAGAGCCAAAACATGCAAGTTGTTGAAAGAGTATGGATCTTATCAGCATAGATCTGACATTTATGGTATTTTTTGGCATAATCAATACAATCATTCTCTATTATCAACCAATAGTATCCAACCCTGATAATTTATCTAGCCATTATATGACCATTTACATGTGCCTCACAAACTCTATCATGCATTTCTTCAATAACCCTATTCACTTCAGCTACATTCACACACCTTAAGAGTACTTGATCTTGACTCTTTTTATAGATGATGTCTCCATCAAGAAAGAAACTCATAGCCAACCTTTTAATAGTTCTTTTATCATTTTTTATTACATGTTCTAAGTATTACTGGCTTTTAATGTATTGTATGATGTCATGATACCATGCTTTCCATCAATTTCTTTTTCAACACCTGAACAATATGCTGGTTCATCCTTCATATCTAGCTTGATGGGTTAGATTTTAGTATTTACATCTATTTTAATTATTGCAGCTAAAGTAGCCAGCGTATCAGTAATTTGGTTTTTCTCTCTAGCCAAATGCTCAAATTGAACTTCTTTGAATTGTTTAACCAACTGAGAAATATACTTATGGTACTGTATCAACTTGGAATCTTTGGTTTCTCATTCTCCTCGTAACTGATAGATGACTAGAGCTGAATCTCTAAACACATCTAATATTTTGATTTTCTTTTCAATTGTTGCTTGCAGGCCCATAACATAGGCCTCATACTCAGCCACATTATTTGTGCAATTAAAAATTAACTTGGCTGTAATGGGATAATAATGCCCATCAGGAGATATTAAAATTACCCTAATACCATGACCCAAAGCATTAGCAGCTCCATCAAAATACATCTTTCAAGACTCTTCAACAGGTTTATTTTCTTCAATGGCCATCATATCTTCATCAGGGAACTTCAGGTTTATTGGTTCATAATTTTTGACAATACGATCAGTAAGAAACTCGGTTACGACACTTCCTTTTATAGCTTTTTAAGTCACATAAATGATATCATATTTTGAAAGCATAACTTATCACCGTGCTATTCTTCCTGTTAATGAGGGCTTTTCGAAGATATATTTAATAAGATCCAACTTTGCTATGAGCTAAGTGGTATGATAAAGCATGTATTGTCAGAGTCTTTGAGCTGTTCAAGTTAATGCACAACATATCTTTTCTAATGGTGAATACTTGGACTCATAATCCGTGAATTTTTTACTCAAGTAGTATATTACTCATTTTTTTCTATCAGTTTCATCTCTTTGCCCCAGCACACATCCTATTGAATTTTTATGTACTATTAAGTACAAGATCAAAGGTTTTTCTGAGATTGGCAACACCAACATAGATGGATTTGACAAGTATTCTTTGATCTTATCAAAAGTTTCTTGACATTCATCATTCCATTCTCCTAGATCATGTTTTCTAAGAAGCTTGAAAATAAGATCGCACTTATAGGTAAGTTGAAAGATGAAATGAGCAATATAGTTCAATCTTTCTAGGAAACCTCATACTTTTTTTAAGGTACGAGAAGGAGATAAGTTTTGAATGGCTTGTATCTTATCGGATCCACTTCGAGTCTTCTTTCACTGACCATAAAGCCCAATAATTTTTTTGACTTTGCACCAAATATACATTTAGCAGGATTTAACTTCAACTGAAATCTTCTTAACCTGTCAAATAGCTTTTTGAGATTGACTATATGATCTTTTCCTTTACGAGATTTCGTAATCATATCATCCATATATACCTCTATTTTTTTATGTATCATATTATGGAAGAGAGTCACCATTACTTTTTGATAAGTGGCACCAGCATTTTTCAACCTAAAAGGTATGATTTTGTAACAGAATGTCTCTCACATAGTCATAAATATAGTTTTTTTCATATCATCTCGAGCCATCTTGATTTGATTATAGCCTGAGAAACCATCTATAAAGGAAAATATAGAATACCTAGCAGTATTATCCACTAGAGTATCGATATGAAGTAGAAAAAAGTTATTCTTAGAGCTTGTCCTATTCAAATCTCGATAATCGACACACATTATCACTTTTTCATCCTTCTTAGGAACTGGCGCTATGTTGGCTACCTATTCAGGATATTTTGTCACTTCCAAAAATCTAGCATCGAATTGTTTTTTCACTTTCTCTTTAATTTTCAACAGCATTTCTGGTTTCATGCACCTTAGCTTTTGCTGCATCGACTTACATCTTGATTTTAAAGGTAACTTGTGCTCTATAATATCAGTGCTGAGTCTTGACATATCCTGGTAAGTCCAGCGAACACATTTACATATTCTTGGAGTAGCTCTTCTAGCTTTTGTCTTTCAGCTGGTAAAAGAGATATACCAATTTTAACCTCTTTTTTGTTTTCACCATCTCTTAATTCACTAATTTGATAATTTTTTGATGGGGTTCAATTGGCTTATCTTCATGTTCTATTAATTTTAACAAATCAAGAGGCAGTGTGTAGTTATCTAAATCTTCCTCATTATCAAGTTCATCAACATGAATTAAGTTTTCAAAATCAAATCCAAGATTATTGCCATGATTATCTTCATGTTCATTATTTGAGACCCTGCAAAGGGTACGATGAAGAGAATACTGGCACACAAAAATAAAATGGTAAGAAAATGATGGAAAGTAAAATGAAGATAAAAATAATAGAAAAAATATGGATGTATCTTCTAAGTCTTTTATTAAAACGACAAACATAAACACACCATAAAAGATCTCCTAATACTCGTAAAAAGTAATTAGGGATTTAAAGTTTCATAGTACATTACTTTTCTAAGTTTAAAGATAACAGCTTTGTAACTTTTTAATTATCTAGCTCAAAATTTAGAAGATAAGGGTACACGAATAGCTCTTCACTTTGACTCTTCTTTTCTTCATCATCCATCATTTGAATGGCTAGCTTTGAAAATTTTTTCATGAATCCTACACTTAGGGCTCTCGATAAATTTGGATAAATATATCATCCCGAGTCAAAAGAATCATAGAGGCACGAAATGACCATAAGCTCTGACTTCGGCTCATATCCTCTAAGATTAGCTATCCTCTTATTTCTTTTTTCATTCACCATTCTTATTCTGTCCCCTCTTGTTAGCTTATATCTGAAGCCAAATCTGTCTCTCTTTTTATATATGATCGATGGCTTCGTGATTCCTTGCAGGTTCTTTTCAAGTTCGATTTCAGGTTACCATCCCATCTTAGTAAGTTGTTTGACTACTATTTTAGTTGTCGTAGATAAGTGTGATGAATACAATTTAGATCTTCTAGCTATATATGTTGCATTGACAATCTCAAAAGATCTATAAGAGCATTCTAGAACTTTATCTGTTGATTTCACATAATGAGTATTTATCGGTTAAGTTACCAATAAATTTTTTTCTCCTGCCACAATGTTAGCTTCCCTTCAATAATGAATTTAACTTTATGATGTAATGAGGATGGAATAACACCTACCATATAGATCTACGGCCTACTCAATAAACAAATATATGAAAGAGAGATGTTCATAACTTGAAATTTCACGTTAAAAGTGCATGAGCCAATCTATAATGGCACTTCTATATTTTTCAACACCTCTCTTCTGGTTTCATCAAAGGCTCTCACTATCATATGACTAGGTTTCATATAAGATCCATCAACAGGGAGTTTTACTAGAATAGTCACTGGCATAACATTGATGGATGAGCCATTATCAATCAAAACCTTAGCCATTATATGACCTTTACATTTCACAGTAATGTAAAAAGTCTTGGTACTTCCTCTACCTTCAAGAAAAATCTCTTCATCACTGAAAAAGATATAGTTTGAAATCGTTAAATTACCAACAAACTGTTCCACATATTCAATAGAAGCATTATGAGACACATATGCTTGATTTAGCACCTTCAGCAAAGCATTATGTGTGACTCTAAACTGAGCAATAATGACAATAACAAAATTTTAGTTGGCATCTTGTTAAGCTATTCTATCACGTTATACTCGTTATGTTTTATTAATTTTAAAAATTCACATGCTTCACTCTCAGATACTAGCTTCTAACATTCTTTTTCTGAGGCTGCGTCAAGATCATTCTGACTTTCATTTTTTTTCTTACCTTGACTTTTTCTTTTTTAGCTTTTTTTAGAGCCTCTGGGGTATAACACCTGTCACTTCGAGTTATGCCTCCTACACCCATTATGTTGGCAGTATCTGAGTTGACTACGACATCATAATCATATTTTTAAGGTACTATTTTATCATTCTGATATAAAAAAAAGCTAAAAATTTTAATTGTCACCACTGGTCGGGAGACGGGCTTTTCTAGCTTTGATGTTGGCTTCTTATCATAATAGATAGTTATCGATCTACGCATAAACTTATTATTTGAATTAATGGTAGACACTTTAGCTTTCACCAACTCTTCTCTCTCTTGGTAAAGCTCTATGCGACCCTCATCCATTAATTTTTACACCTCTTGATGAAATTGGTGACAATTCTCGATAGAATACCCCAGAACACTTCTGTGATAATTGTAGTTTTCAGTTGAGTTAATTACTTCAGAGCAATTTTAAGGTTTTATTAGATTTAACATGTCAGTTTTGACCAATAATTCGAACATCTTAGTCATCGGAGTCTTAACTTCATTTATTTTTTCCTTCACGTGGCTTCTTTACCCATTAATTAAAGCATTTATTGATGGTCTGGTATGATTTGCTATAGGGTTCCCATTGACATTTAGAATCTCCTGTTGGTTGGTATCAAAATTTAATATTCTTTTATTGATTAACCCTTGTACTTTACGCTTCAAAGCAGTATAATTTTTAGTGGAATGACTTGGATTCTCATAATAATAATCATAATATGCATTGGGGTCTTACCATTTAGAAAATGAAGGTTTTAAAGGTTTAACGATAGCAAAAGTAAGCAGATGTTTCTCAACAAGTTAAGGATACAAATCCGTGTATGTCATGGGAATAGGATTGAAAGTGATTTTTTCTTGGGTATTTTTTAGGGCACTCAAACCACTATTAGGATTGAGTCTCCATTCTGGTCTGATAGGTGCAGCAAGATGATTGTAGGTGAGTGTCTGAAAGGATGGCTAAAAATAGAGTGGATAAGCTGGTTGTGGTAATGACTAGTATGGTTGATATGAATGAGGGATAGATGTAACATAGTTTACAGAAGGGTAATGGGTTTGGTAGACTAGTGTAGGATAAGGTGTGAAACCTTTGAATTGTTGCCCTATATAATTCACTGCTTGAACTTCATTCTCTTTCTTTTTATAAGCTCTACCTTTTCTTACTTCACTTGTCTCTTTTGCATCGAGTTTATCATTTTTTATGGTATTTTTAATGATCTCACATGATATCACCATATCTATAAAGTTCTTAGTTGCATTGCCTATCAATCTCTCATAATACAGTGCTTTTAGTATGTTCACAAATAAAATAATTATTTCTTTTTCAGTGAGAAGAGGTTGAACTTATGCAGCCACGTCTCTCCATCTTTGTGCATACTTTTTAAAGTTTTTAGTTACTTTTTTTTCCATATTTTGTAGAGATAGATGGTCTGGAATCAGATCTGTGACATGTCAATATTGTGTAAGAAAAGCCTTTGTAAGCTCTTGCCAAAAACGAATATAAGTCCTATCTAATTGAACATACCATCTAGTTACAAAACTCGTAAGACTATCTTGAAATATGTGCATTAACAACTTTTTATTATGAGCATGTGTTGCTATCTTTCGATAATACATGGTGATATGGGTCATTGGGTATTTTGTGTCATCATATTTTTCAAATTCAAGAACCTTGAATTTAGGCGAAATGATAATATCTGAAACTAAACAAAAGTCAGCTGCATCTGTGGAGCCATAAAAATTTATTTTCTCTACAGTCCTAAGCCTTTCTTCCAATAACTTCATCTTCTCTCAGGCACTGGTATCTTTTACTTTTTCAGATGTCTGCATCCCTAGTTTTTCTCTTTCTTTGGGATCATCCAAATCAAGAACTAAGATTGGCTGAGGTGGTTTTTCCATCATAACAAGATTAACAAAATTTTAAAATTATCTTGGAGCAAGTGTGGATGTCATTCCTGGATAAGGATTGAGATATCCACTGGGAGTAAGAATCGGTACTCTAGTTCTTTAAAAAGGTTGGGTCGATCGTGGCTCAAATCTTGAAGGGTAAACAGGATCTACCATATCTGGTGATTGCTCTTAAAAGCTAAGATTTTCTTTCACTGCTTTTACCTTGTCAAGTTTCTTGAGCATATCCATTATTATACTGAGATCCCCTCTTAGTTCTTCTTGAACTTTTTCTATTCTCTCAAATCAACTGGCCTATTCTTACTTCATAATTCTTGTTTGAGTCTTGGTATTGTATGAATGATGAGTAGGTTGGATCAAAATTTTTGATGGGTGAGCTATTCTTGAACTTTTATTACCACAAAGTTTTTATTTTGAAAAAGAAAAAAGAAAGAAAAAATTAGAATGTTATGTGTTGAAAATTTTATTTTTTACTTATTTTATGAAAAATAATATACATGATGCATGAATATAAGTGGGAGATATTTGTTATTGGATGAATTTCAACATTAGAAATTTTTATTGATCCTATACAATTTTTATTACATAGGATTTACCATCCTAGAGTTATATCCATAGAAGCATTTGACTTGCTCATAATGGTCTTTCACCTTATCTAAAAAGTTTACTAGGCACTGTCTATATTCTCCTATGGGATTGACTTCTCTTCTTAATGCTTTTACCTTTTCAATCATCTCCCATGCTTTTTTTACTGCCTTGCAAACTTGATTAGGCAAGTGCTCTATGTACTGTTGCCTCCCTAAGCTTTCTGTCTTTCATCTCATGTGAGCATCCCTTTTTGAATCACATGTGAAGATCCAATCTTTTTTCCTTCTATGCCATTCATCTATTATTGTTGAAATATGGCTCTTGTGGTCTTGTAGTTGTATCTCTAACCTTTGGATCACTTGGTGAAGTGATTCTTTTTCATTCAGTACTTCGAAGTGCTTTTTTCTCTCTTTTGTGAGCATGACTTTCAACCTTTCTTTTTCGTTTTGGCATTCCACCAATCTTGCTGAGGTTATAGAGTATAATCCCTTCAAATTCTAACATTCTTGAGAAATTCTGGTGGTCTCCTCTTGCTTTTCTTGAGCTTTGCTCTTCCATTGGTTTATTCCCTCTCGGAGCTCATCCATTTCACATTGTTGACTAAGGTAAGACTTGGTGACTTTTTCAGTTTTGAATTGAACTCGTAACCTTTTATTTTCTTGGTGTAAATCTTTCAAATCACTATTAGCCAAGTTTTTTTATGACTTTTTCTAATCTGCTCCCTTGTATCTCTGTTTCATATTTCAATTGCTCTACTTTCTCGCGAAATCTTAAATTTTTTCTTTTTATTTCTTTTTTTTTTCAGCTTTTAATTCTTTCTTGACAAGCTCAATTTTTGATAATTGCACCTCTTTCGAAAGATTAACTAATTGATATGAGCTGTCATCAAAAGAAAGTACTATGTCTCTAGGCCGTCTTACTTTCCAAATCTGGTAATCAAAAGTGACTTTATCGATGAGTGGCCCTAACCTTATTCTTTGTGTTTTCTTCCATGCTTGGATCAACTACTTCAAGGTTTTTGATGGATTCGATTCCCTATAAATAAATTCTACTTGGACCAGGCCATGAGTAGCAGGAACAAACTGCTTTGCATCAAATTGCCTAAGCACCATTAATGAAGCATAACTTATAATGCCCCATAGCCCTAATAACGATATCCATGGCTCATTTCTTCCATGATACAACAAGGGCACACGAGGCATCCAAGGCGTCATCCATTCGAATTCATCTCCAATAAGCCTTCACAAGAAAAGGACCCATTCTTCCTTAGTCTTTAATATCGACCATTGGCTTTTACAAAACTTTTCAATTTGTGCCTTATTTCAAAGATATGATTTTGAAAATACACTCTTTCCACACTTAAAATGACTTTTAACCTATACGTATAATAGAGATGCACATCGTATGAATCATCTTTTTCCATTTCATCGATAGAAATTCAATGACCTGATGGTTTTGGCTAAGACTGCTGGAGTCAGATTAATTGCTTAGGTTTTAATTTGCTTAAAAAAGTCTATCAGAGTTATCTCAATGTAACCCAAAGTCTTCGAAAAGATTATCATACCATACAATACTAGAACAAATACAGCCATACCTTGATCATCATTTAAATGCTCCTGAATGAAGTTTCGAAGAAAGTCTCAACGAATGCCGAGATGTTCACCTTTAGACTTTGTGAAGGAATCAATGGTTTCTACTTTAACCCCCATAAGCTTGGCTAACTTTTTACGATAACCTGATTTTGGCTTTCGGGTAAATACTTTATCTGGACATTATAATTCTATCCCAAGCAAAATCGAATACTCATTGATAATTGGCACTAAATCTTCCTAATTAAAAGTGAAGCATCTATAGGATGGATCTCAAAACTGTATAACTGTTTTGACCTGTTGTTCTTCGATTGCTACTGAAATGAGGGATGCAATCTGTCCATACTTTTTGTAAAAGCTTTCTTTTTTTTCTTCACTTAACTGACCGCAGACAACAGTTAACTCTTTTAAATCATTTTGTGTGAGATCTAAATGCACTTTCTCGGGTAATTCAGACATATAACCGGTAGGAAAACAATCTACATTCTTTTGTTGAGCTTCTTTCAACTAAATATGTATTTCATTATGTGACTCACATGACACACTGATTGAGGATGAGCAAATCTATAGTTCTATGGGATCCATGAAAACTTCTTAGGAGAAATATGTCCTAGAGCAAATATCTCGATGCAAAATTGTATGATATGATTAATGCAAAAAAAAAAAAAATTGAGTTAGTGTGAGGATGTGGTTTAAGAAAAAAATTTTTTTTTTATTTTTTAGTGTTTTGAGATTTTTTATTTGTTTTGTTTTGTTTCGTATTGTACACAACTTTTATTCTTAGGTATTTCTTACAAGAAGATAGACAAGACTTTACATAAAGCTGGTTTCCTAGGCTTATTATATGCTAGGTTTGGATTAACAGTGTCTAAATGTTCTCAAATTGTTTCTTACTGTCGTCCATGTTGGGCTAGTAAGGTACCCTGATCTTCACCCATTACAGGCTATGAACAGAAAAGGTTTAATTTGAGTGAAAGTATTTCGTTTGCCATTACAGAGGTTATCACCTCACGAGAGTATAGGTACTTTACTTCCTCATATAAAGGACGAAACCCAGGTATAGAGCTCATGTATGAGATGTATCGTGCCATTGTGTGCAAATATATCCTAATTTATTGAGAGTAATATATACAAAAAAAAAATAAAACATAAGAGGTATAGTAAAAGAAATGTATGTAAATTTTTTTGCTTTTTATTTTCGATTTATTTTATTTTTTTATTTTTACCTTTTTACCTTTTTTATTGAAAATGAAAAATAAAAATCTAAAAAATTGATTAAGACTGTTTAAATCAAAATTTGAGGATAACTAGTTAATTTTGGCCTAACTCTCGAAAACAAAAGGCGTCCCTAGTGGAGTCGCCAAGCTGTCGTAACAGTTTTGTGTTTGTTCGACGAATTTAAAAATGAAACAAAAAATAACGGAGTCACCACCAATCTTTTTTGGCTATGTGCGATTGGCCACCTACTAAAACATATCCTTTTAATAAAGTTTTAAAATTAATTAAAATTTATTAAAAAGATAATTTACGGTCTATGAAACAATCTGGATTCGGGAGTCGGTTACGTGTAAGGAAAGATTAGCACCCCCACAGCGCCCGTTAAAAATGGTACCAATTAACAACGTGTTATCCTTTGATTTTGATAAAAATAGTCCAATTTTTGGTGTTCGAAAAATAATTTTCTTGATTTTTTATTTATTAGAAAAAAATTTATTCTCGAGAAAAATAAATTAAAACCCTTTTATTGAAATAATTTTTAAAATTTTCCAGTACGTTGGTAACATTAGAAGAACTTTTTCTCACATAGAGTTTCTTAAGCACCGCTTCTTGAAATACCTTAGAATCTCATCTTCGAAAGCTCAAATTTACTTTTCGTAAAAAATGTAATGCATACAATGCAAAATGTTACCATGTTGATGCACACATTTTATTTTCCTTTGTTAAAAATTTTATTAATTATTTTATTAAATTTTTATTTAAAATTTTGAAGAAAAAATGAAATTTTCATTATATTGATGATTTTCTATAAATATTCTAATACACTGGTAATATTTTACAAAAAATCTTCTCACCTAGAGATTTCTTAAAGCATTTCTACTCGAAATACTTTTAGAATCTCATCATCGGATAAAATTTTTTTTCTTCTCATTTTTATTACTTATATTTTTAATATATTAATCAATTTTTATTTATTACTTTAAAAAAATTTTATTGTATTGAAAATTTTTTATAAATACTCCAATATATTTATAGTATTTTAAAAAAAATCTTATCACCTAGAGATTTTGTAGGCATCACTACTCGAAATAACTTTGAATTTCATCGTCGAATAAAAATTTATTTTTCCTACATTTTTTATTAGTTTAGTATTATTATTAAATTTATTTTTATATTATTTTATTTTTAACGTTTATTTTAAAAATTAACAAAATTATAATAAAAAATTTAATCACATATTTCATCATTTAATCTAACAAATATAAATATTTTAATATGCATAAATATTAATAAAATAATATATAAAAAATTAAAAAAAATTTTTTTTACCTAAACCAGATCGATCAATGGTCCAGTCAATGCGCGGTTCGATTTGACGGTTTGGTCCGACGATTCGGGTGTGGTTCGGCTCAGTTTGGGCAAGGTCTAGTTGTTTCAGCAGTTTGATACCGGTTCGGTTCGGGTTCAACAGTTCGACTTCAGTCCAGTTAGATTGGTCAGAGGCTGATGGAGAAGCGGGTCACGGGTCGGGTGTACGGACCCTAAGTCAGGTAGTGGGTTGACGCGCGAATCCTGGTTGCTTAAAATGACATCGTTTTGGGCGTTTATTGAAACGACGTCATTTTGGTTTTCACCGTTTATATAAAAGGTTTAATTTTTTTTCAGTCATTTTTCCTTTCCTCTCCAAAAAAAATACATGTTTTCTTTCTCTCTTTTATTTTCGGTCGACCTGGGGCTGGTGGCCGTCCTCGCGATGGCCATCACAGTCTTCACCGGTGACGAACTCTGGCCACCATCGACGGGGCTGAAAAATTTTTAAAAATACCCACAAACTCATTTCGACCTCCTTTTCACCAAAAGGAGTCCCCACTTCCCTAGATCTACTTTCAAAGTTTTCGGTGAAACTATATATTTTTTTGTATTGACTCTTTTTTTTTAAACTGACTTTTTTTTCTTCGTGCAGAAAGCTCGATGTTGGGCTCCTCCCTACGGAGAGGACTGTTTGATTTTTTTTTATTTTTTTGGTAGAATCTCTCCCTCCTTCTCTCTCTATGTTTTTGGTTTGACTAGGAGCTCTATTTATAGAGCTCTGGCCATACGTGTGCTTAAGGGAAAGGCATAGAGCTCGACATGTGGTGTAAGCACGAGCCCCATACCTCTGTTTTTTTTTTGTAACATCTGACAGTGATAGGGTTAGGTGATCAGAGGGGTGGGGGGTAGGGCATGGTGAGGGATGGGTGATAGGGTATGGTGGCAGTGGCGCCAGAGAAGGCACCACTGCCATCCCCTATTTTTTTTTCTATTCTTTTTTTTGTATTTTTTTTGGTATTTTGTATTATTTGGCATTTTTTTGTATTTTGTATTTAATAATAATATTATTATTTTTTGGGACAAATTTGATGTCCATAGTTACAAATGCCTTAACTAGTTTTTTCTACGAAATGATACACATTATATCTAATTGAGTATATAACCTAGCAACAGACCTGATAAGAATGTCTTGAAATATATAAATCAAGAGCTTTGTTATCACGAACATGAGCAACCATTTTTCTGCAATACATAGTGACATGGATCACTAGGCATTTAGTCCAATCAGACTTTTCAAATTCTAAAACATTAAATTTGGGTGAAACAACCACATCTGTCACCAAACAAAACTCTAATGCATCCATAAATTTATAAAAATCTATTTTCTCAATAACTTGAAGCCTCTCCTCTATGAGATCCATATTCCTTTGGGTGCTTGAATTTTTTATTGCTTTAAATGAACTTTTTTTTAATTTTTATAACTTTTCGGGATTGTTAGGATTTGAATTGGATCACATTTATCTCTAGGCATAGTGTATCCTTGAGGTTGTCCTTGTGCAATTACTAAAGGTATTCTAAAATGATATTATGCCTCTAAAAGTTAGTGTTATTAGATTTGATGTGAACCAAACCTAGCAGGATATAAGAAACCTTTGATTTTTTTTTAATGTGGGCTTCCTTCACTTTTCCATTCAAATTTTTAACATTTCCATTATCTGGGCTAAGTCTCCTATCATTTCATCTTAAACTTTCTCAAATTTCTCAAATCGTCTACTTTATTGTTGCTCCATGGTATTAGATAAATGGCAAGTAGGTTTGTTTGAAACTTTTAACGATTAAGCTTTTAGATCATTATTACCACAATTAAGAATTAGGATGATGGGTAACTACAAATTTATGCAAATAGAAAAAATTTATATGAATGAATGAATTGATGCATTCATTGAATGTTATCAAATAAAAAAGCTTTTAAAAATTAAATATCATCTTGATAATAAGAATCTCCAAAAAACATTCTTAAATAATCTTAAAATCTATTGCCTGATCCTATATTTCAACTTCAAGATCATGGTACTACCATTGATAAGTTCTTTAACGAATACAATTAGGCAATGAACTTTAAGCAATCTTGAGTTCCACTCCGTTCTTGACACTTAACCGGCTAGCATAAACAAATTGAGCGTAATGAGGCTTATTGAGAATGGGCCGCTTTAAGCTTTTCCACTAACTTAGTAAGTCTTATTTTTATTTTTTTTATGTCATGACCAAATTCCTCTTGGTTGAGTTCCAAGACTTGTATTTGTGCTTCCAATTGATCTCTTATATCTTCTAAATTGCTAACCCAAATAGGTAAAAGATTTCTATATTATGCAATGACATGATGAATGAACGATAATGATCTATAAATGAGTGAAATGCATGAAATGAATAAATAAATAATTGCAAACCTATTGATGTTAAACAAGAATAGAGTTAGCATACAATATAAATAACAAAAAAGACAAAACAAGTTAGTGCACAATTTATGTAAAATAAAAGGTATGTGACCTAAATTTGTGTTTTTTCTATAGAAATGAATAATATAGCTTTATCTTGATACTAGACTCTTAAGGTTCATTATATGCAAGATTTAAGATTTGATATAGGCTAAAAGGTTCCTAAATTATTCTTTACTGTCGCCCACGCTGGATAAGTATGGTACTCTAATCGTCACCCATAACATGTTTCAAACGAAAAAGATTTAATTTGAGTGGGAGTATTTTACTAGCCATTGTTGAGGTTAATATCTCACGAGAGTATAAATACTCTACCCTCTTTTAAGAAAGATGGAGCTTGAGTCCAGAGCTCATATTATGATATACACGTAGAGTTTGTGAAGGAACAAATTCTTAAACACATTTTAAAAAAATAGACAAATAAGAAAATAATCAAGCAAATAAATGAATAAAGAAATCTAGATTATTCAACCAAGACTTTAGGATTATATAATTTTTTTTTTTGGGTTTGATTCTCTTAAGTCCCCATTGGAGTCGCTAAGCTATCATAACGTATTGATTCGAGGACTCGAATGCTAGACATGAAAAGTCAAAAGTCACCATTATTTTTTTTTTGTTGAGGTACGATTGGCCATCAATCCTATCTTTTGGTTTATGAATTTGAGGTTAGGTTCAGGAGTACAATTACGTGTGGGAAATATTATAGCAACTCCATAACGCCTATCTGAAGACAGTACCAATTAATCTTATATGATTTTAGAATGATTTTTTTCTTGAAATTTTTTTACTTATTACTTTATCATTTTTTATTTTTTATTATTAAAATATTAAAAAAAATTTAAGTTATTATGATACTTTTGTTATAACTTAAAAAAATTTCTCATCTCAAGAGTATTTAAAGAAGTCACTTATTTACTTGAAAAGATTTCGTCATTTGATTTATTTTAATATTTTGAAAGCAAAGTAGATTATAATTTCTTTACACAAATACTTATGGTATAATTTTAAAAATTTAGAGGAAGATCATCACTTTTGATTCATTCTTAGTTTTATAATCAAAAGAAATTTTAATCTACTTTGTAATATTTATTTTTTTTTTTTTATTATTGAAGTAAAAAAAACTCATTGGTTAAATACCCAAAATATTTCCAATACTTTTGGACTATTTTGAGAAAAAAACCTTGCCTAAAAAATTTTGATAAAATCATCACTCATAACTTTTATTCTTGTAAAATTTTATTTACCTTAACAATTTAAATATTTTATGTTTTATTATTTTTTATTGAAAGATTTTCAAATAATCTTACCAATACTTTTGATAAAATTAAAAAAAACACTTTTTAAAAATCACCACCTTTGATTTTATAATTATTGTTATTATTCTTTTCTTTATGTATTTATTTAATTCTTGTTATTTATTTAAAGTGAATATTATTTTTATTATTTTTATGAAAAATTTTTAAAATATTTTCAACACTTTTAGAAAATTTTAAAAATTTTCTTTGTATGAAAAACTACCACTTGTGACATTATTCTTATTAATAATGTTTTTTTTTTTCATGCTTGAAAATTTTTAAAATGTTTCTAACACTTTTATAATATTTTAAAAAATTTCTTTGTTTGAATATTTTTAATAAAATTATCACTTTTGATTTTATTATTTATTATTATTGATTTTTTTTGTCTCTTTTATATTTTTCTTTATTCTTGTTCATTAAAATTTTTATTTTTATTATTTCATTTTATTATTTTAAATTATTTAAGAGAAAATTAAAATTTCAAATTTTCCTAAGTTTATTTTTTAGCAATTATTTTAAATTAAGAATAACTAAAAATATTTTATATTTTCTACCATTTATTTTATTTTTCTATCAAGAGTTTATGCAAAAATAAAATAAAAATACCAAAAAAATCAAAGATTAAATAATAAAAATATATTTAAAAAATTGAGTAGAAAAAATAAAAAATAATGATAAAAATACTTAAAATGCCCTTGGTCAACTTGAGTCAACGGTTCAAAATTGGTTTACCTAGGCTGGTTAAGGGTTGAAGAAGGCGTAGGTCATGAGTCAAGTTTTATGGACCTCGGGTTTGATCCGAGTCTACATGCGGATCTTTCTTGCCTAAAACGACGTTATTTTCATCTTTTTTTTTGTAGACTATAAAAGGCCTAATTTTTTTATTTCATTTTTCTTTTATTTCTTTCCCTTACAAAGAGAGAGCTTTTGTTTCTAGGCAATTTCTAACTGTTGGTTTAGTCACTAGTGCAGCTGCCAGCCATCATACCAGATGTCGGTTACCTACGTAGAAAATTTTTTCAGAAAGTCTAAAAAAATCTTTTTTTTCTTTTTTTTTCCCTTCATCAAGTTGGATTTTCCCAAAAATCAACCAAAACTCCTAGATCTAGCTTTAAAGCCAATGGTTTTCACCTTCAAAAAGCCCTAGCTTTGCCATACCAAACAGCTTGAGTTTCCATTATGTCTCTTTCTAAGTCGAGATCCTTATCTCCTTCTTAAATCCAGCCACCAAACTCCTTAGAATCCCTTAAACCAAAACTTATGGCTTTTCTCCCCTTTTTATGTTTTTTATTTCCTTTTTTGTGGCTTTTGGCACTGCTTCTCTCATCTCAAGGTGTAAACACCCCATTTTGTTAGCGAATTTTTTGAAATTCATCGGGTTTTGAATTTTTATTTTGATTGTACAATTGAGCTTTAATTGAAAAAGTGAATTTTAGGACTAAAGATTAAGCTATAAATTTTATTTGTATTTTATTTTTTTTAGGTTAATTTTTGGTTTAATTTTTGTTTTTTAAGTAAAAAGAGTAAAAGTCAATTGGTAAAAAAAAATATAAATAAAAGGTAAAAATAAAAAAGTGAGATTTTGCATAGAAAATCTTAAATTCAATTCAACTCTTGGATTCTATCTCAGTTTTAACTTTAATGGTTGAATAATTTTGAAAAGATTTGGAGTTCAATCTATTGAAAAAGAAAAGATTACATAGATAATAAATTTAGAGAAAAATCCTAGATTTGGTTGAATTAATATCTTTCAAATCGAAAAAGATTCAATTCTTATATAAAGACCTTGTATCTAAGATCAAAATGGGGGGCCTCACAATAATTGACTTCAAAATCAAACAAAGGTCATTGAAAAGAGAGAAAATTTGGAAAAAATTTTGAATCATCAAAGAAGAAGCTATTAAGCAAAAAAAATTTTTGCAAAAAGATCCAGTTAGAGTTTTTAAAAGGAAAGTTCAAATTTATAGTAGGAAGTATCAATTTTTGAAGGGTGAAAAATTATTTGAACTCGTGATCCATTAAGGTAATATTTGTTTTCATTTTTTTTTTGTGATTTTTACATAACTTTTATAATATTTAATTGCTTACTCTTATTTTTATATTTATTACGTACTATTTATTTTTGCATGAACTTGCATAACTAATATTATATTTGCATTATTAATATTATATTTGCACGAATTTAATTTGCTTGCATGATTTATTTAATTGTATGATTATTAATATATTTATTTGCATGATTACCTAATATATTTATGTGTGTGATTGCATGTTATTAATATATTTATTTATGTGATTTAATAATATATTTATTTGTATGATTATATTTAATTTGATTGCATGATTATTAATATATATAATTGCTTGATTATTACTATATTTATTTGTATGATTATATTTAATTTAATTGTATGATTATTAATATATTTAATTGCATGATTATTAATATATTTATTTATATGATTATATTTGATTGCGTGATTATATATATTTGCATGAATGATTTTTATGGTATTATATTATTGCATGATAATTTTTACGTGGTATGATTTTATATCATTGCATTATTTATTGCATGCTATGATTTTTTATTACTGCATTATTTATTGCATGATATGATTTTATTTATTGCATGATATGATTTTATGTTTATTGCATGATTGTTGATATTTTTATAGTATTTTTTTTGTATGACCATGTGGTGTAAATAAAAAAAAAAGGGATTGGAATTGTTTGATTTGCGTGATAAAACCATATTTCATTAAAGTTTAATTTAGATAACACATAATTAATTACATATAATTTGTTGCACATATTTGGTTATATTTGGTTAGAAAAATAAAAAGGGAATTTTTGGTTTTCGGTTTTGGTGGGTTGTTAAGACTTTTCTGGATATTGTATTTGGTTGTTGGTGATTTGGGTATAAAAGGGTTCAACTAACGTGGGATGGCATTTAGGTTGCTTGGGTGATGAGAGATGGCAGTGAGAGTATGGTCAATTAGGGTGTTGCTTTGATGAGGCTAATGCTGAGGTTGATAAAGTTCTGGTCTTGTGGAAGAGGGTACTGACAAGGCTAGTGTTGGGTAAAAGAAGGGTTTAGTGATAGGTTTTGGCAAGGTTGGTTTTTGAAATGGTAGAGGCAAGGGTGATTCGGCTGAGGGTGGTGATAGAGGGGAGCTTGGATTCAACTTAGGCAGTGTGTTTCTTGGTCCTTATTAGCCTCCTATTTTTTTTGTGAATTTTGAGCATTAATTTATCCCCTTTAAAATCCATACTAAATCCCTTAATTATAAGGATCACAATCCATTTTTTTCAATTAGTTAGCTGATTGGCCATAGAAAATGGGGTGAAGCTTGGACTTTAAGCTTCTCATTGATTTTGCCATATCCACCTCTTGAAATCTTCTCTTTTTTTCTTTGACATTTTTTTCTTTTTTTTATTTTTTTAAAAATTAATTAATATAATAATTGAAAACATGATTAAAATACTTTCTGGATATTGTATTTGGTTGTTGGTGATTTGGGTATAAAAGGGTTCAGCTAAAAGTGGGATGGCATTTAGGTTGCTTAGGTGACGAGAGATGGTAGTGAGAGTGTGGTCGATTAGGGTGTTGGCTGATAAGGCTGGTGCTAGGGCTGATGAGGCTCCGATCTTGTAGGATAAGGTACTGGCAAGGTTGGTGCTGGGCAAAAATAAGGTTTAGAGATGGGTTTTGGCAAGGTTGGTTTTTGAAATGGTAGAGGTAAGGGTGATTCGGGTTAAAGAGTTGATAAAATAAGCTTGGATTCAGTTTGGGTAGTGTATTTTTTGGTCCTCATTAGCCTTCCCTTTTTTTGTGAATTTTGGGCATCAATTTAACCCCCTTAAAATCCAAACCAAATCTTTTAATTATAGGGATCATAATCCATTTTTTCAACTGGTTAGCTGATTGGCCATGGAAAATAAGGTAGAGCTTGGACTTTAAGCTTCGTACCAATTTTGCCATATCCACCTATTGAAATCTTCTCTTTTTTTTGACTTTTTTTTTCATTTTTTTTATTTTTTTAAAAATTAATTAATATAATAATTGAAAACATGATCAAAAATACTTGAATGAGTTTAAAATGGATACATAAAAATTATGAATGCAATTTGAATTTAATTTCAATCAATCCGAATAAAATTAGGTATCTACAATGCTCTTAATGATACAAATTCAAAATTATGAAAAACAATGATTGTTGCAATAATGATTTCTGCGTGGGTTGGTGGCCTTTAAAAGCATGCCAAAAAGAAAGAACGAAGACCTTGACTTCCAAAGCAACCTTGTTTAAATAACCCTGCTTAATTTAACCAATGTGAAACGTGAGTTGGACCAAAGGTATAGCCGAATCACTAGGCATTCCATCCAATTCTATTTTGAAAAATCATATTTGGGAATCTTAAACAAAAATTGTATTTTGAAAAATACAATTTTAAATTGTTTATAATCAATATCATGTTATTACATAAATTTTATAACAAATTAAAAAATTGATTAATAGGATGATAAAACAAAAAACTTTTGATCTATAACAACACGTGAATAATCTATCTAAGATAAATAATTAATTTTGTTAAACGTGTCTCACGTTAAAAATTAACAATGATAATGGAACTCTAAGTGCATCTAATAGCTTTTTTTTTTTTACCCATTTCAAATTTTGAGTTATTGCATCCATCACGTTTCCACTTTAATTTAACTTTATTTCAAAAAACAATGAAAACCCAACATAAACTTTAGAGTCAACGGTGGATTATAGGATCTTGTTTGTTTTCCATTTTGCTTGTGGAAATCGTTATTAGGCTTTTTTTTTTCTTTAAATATTTATACCTAACTTTTTAAACATGCTTGGATACATCAATTTTGTAAATATTAAATTTCAACCTCTTTAAATTCAATAAGCAACGAATCTATTATTCAATTTCAACCAGCTGTAATTGAAACTACCTAAGTATAAAACTTAAACATGGCTTTGATCACTTTTATAAAAGTAATGGTTCAAGCTATTCTTGTCCTATCTATATTGTTAGGCTAAAAGGCTTCAATCCAATTATATTAGCAAAAATAAAATAAAATAATCGATTAATCATGCAAGAGACAACAATTTAATATGATTCGGCTCAATCGACCTACATCCACAAATGAGAAATAAGATCCACTAGTTGTAGAGAATTAAAAACATACAATCCATATCAAGCACTTACAATTAATATCCATAGACCCTCTCAATCTCCTCTAGTCCTATGAAGTTTTTTCAACTTAAATAAACATATATCCATATACACTCCTATACCTATGTGAGCCTCCCAGTCTTCTCTAGTCCCCTCATAAATATTCACACCACATAAGGATATTAATCTTGTATAGTCCCATGGAGTATTTATCTCATAAAATCCTACAACTCTCTTACATTTTTTTTCATATCTAACTTTATAGAGAGTCCATTTATTTATAAGTATATAAACTTGCCTATTAAGAATCCATTTTCTCTTAGAATTCTTCTATCAAAAATTTATTTTTTTCTTAGAATTCTTCTTTTGCAAGTCTTCTTATCTATCAAGCAATATTTAACCAATCCCAAATAAATCATTTATGAAATTTGAGTCATTATTCCCAATAATCTTCACTTTAACTCAAATTCCATCAATCATTAATTTTTACGCTAGACATGCTTGGCTCTACCTACAATGAAAGTTTTACAATCATTTTTTTTGTGTGTTTTTACGCTTCATGCAAATTAATCTCCAAAACGTGAACTTGAACTTTTTATCTGAATTGAGCTCCTCTGAGCTTGCGTCTTCCTAAATCTCTTCCTAAATCTCAAACCTTTAGCTCTGATATCACTTGTTAGGTTAAATGGCCTCAATCCAATCACATCAATGGAAGTGAAATCAAACAATCAATCAATCACACAAGAGATAATAATTTAATGTGGTTCGATCTAATTGACCTACGTTTACAGATGAGAAATAAAATCTATTAGTTGTAAAAAATTACAAACATACAATCCATATCAAGCACTCACAATTAATTTTAATTTTTAAAAAATCTATTTTCTATTAAAAAATTATTTTATTGATAAATGATATCATAATAAAAATTTAAAAAATATATTTTAAATTATAATATTTTATAAAATATATTTAAAATATATAAAAATTTATTTTTTTGTTGAATTATTTACATTTTTTCCTTTTTTTATTTTTTATTAAATATATTTGAAAAAAAAAAAGAAAAGATATTTAATAGTTGAAAATATATATTTTATATATAAAAAATAATAGTTTTAGTATGATTTATGAGTAAAATAATTTTTTTAATAGAAAATAATTTTTTTTTAAAATGATATTGAATTTTTAACTTATTTTATTTTAAAAAACTATTTTCTATTAAAAACAAAAGTATAAATAATACATTATATTATAATAAAAAATATAAATATATAATTTTAAATTTAATATTTTATAAAATATATATGAAATATATAAAATTTTGATATAGTTTCATTTTTAGTTCCTAAATTTTGAGAGAATGTATTTTGGTCCCTAAACTTTGAGAGAATTCTATTTTGGTCCCTTTTTTGTCACATAAGATGCTAGTTGACATCATCACGTGATAACGTTAGTTGGCATTTACAGTCAATTTAGACAGTTTTATAAAGGGAGGGACTACATTGGTACACATTTAGGCAATTGAGGACTCATATATAATTTTTTGAAGTTTAGGGATCAAAATATAATTTTACCTAAAATTTAAAAACTGCAGGTGCTGTTTACTCTATAAATATTAAATTCTAAGATTGTGTCTTTTTAATTATATTGTTTTCAATTAAAGAACACTTTATTTAATTGAAAAGATACCTTTATGAATAATTAAAATTATATTAATTAATTTGAATGAGTATTTTTTTTTCATTCCAATAGATATAATTTTTTATACTTCAAAAAATTATAATATTTCAACTAGAGCAATCCACTGCTTCCTAAAGGTAATCGATTGCTTTTATGTATTTTTTTGTTTCAAGAACGTTCCACAAAACAGGGCAACCAACTCCTACCTTAAGGCAATTGACTTCTTTTAGGGTGTGTTTGGTGTATAAGATTATGATAAGACAAGATAATATGATATTATGATTAGCATTAAATTAAATAATGTTATACTATTTTATGTTTGATATATGTAAAGATTAAGATAGAATAACATATTTATTGGTAAAAATTACTTTTTCTCCAAATTTATAAAATTTAAATTATTGATATGCTTTTTAACGGTATAATAAGATATTTAAGTTTAATCTCATAGATTAAAAAAAATCTCCTCCACTTTGGGAAGATTAAATTATCCTATATCAAAAGGATGATTAATCTACCTTATAGTTCTATCACTTTCTTTATATATAAACCAAACATAATATAATATGATTATCATCCTATTCTACCAATAATCCTATACATCAAAGGATGATTAATCCACCTTACAATTCTATCACTTTCTTTATATATAAACCAAACATAATATAGTATGATTATCATCCTATTCTACCAATAATCCTATACATCAAAGATGATCTTAATTTTCAAAATGCTCAAAACTTAAAGCAATCGATCCGATAATAGAAATCGGTTGCCAAAGATAAACAGTCGACTGTTTCTTTGTTAAGTTTTTTACCAAGACCTTGGTGCCTTTCTAGATTCCATAGCAATTGATTCCTTAGTATAGATAGTCGAATACTCCTTAGGTATTATCATGGCAATCTAATTGCTCTTGCTAAAGCAATTGACTGCTCTTTTGGTTTGCCTCCATACATCGATTCTTTAAATCTAGAATCAATTAAATTGATCATAAAATATTACCTTAAACTATTAAATAATTTAAAATAAATTTTCTTTTAATTAACTTACTTAATCATACTATCTTCATATTTTAAAAATATCTTCAACAATATTAAGATTGTGAAGTGTCCTCATAGACAAGATAGTAGGGAAGTCATGGGTAAGGTACAGTATTTCCCATCCCTATATCTGAATTTTTATATTATATTCATTCTCGTACCCATACTCAATGAATATTTTAAATTTATCTTCATCCTTATCCCCGTAGGTATTTAATAGATATGGGTATTATCCATTCCCATATTTTTAAAAAAATAAAAACTAAACTTTATTTTTTAAAATTTTTTTATTTTTATCTTGTATATTTGGTAATTTGTTATAAATATAAATTAATATATTTTTTAATAAAATATATTAAGTCTAATTATTTTAAAATAATAATTTATATTATTTAATAAAAAATTTATTTACTAAAATATATAAATATATATATGATATGAGTACGGGATAAATATCATATTACTCATCTTCATCTGTGTACTAATAAAAATATAAAATTATACTTATTTTCATCTTCATCTCTATTTTTATTTGAATAAAAAATAGATTTTCTATTAAATATGAATAAAATTGAAATCCCTACAAGATGGGAGATCCATGTTACTATAGCTTTTTTTTTATGCACCAAATTTTACCATGTTTTTGTTTGGAATATTATTGAGAAACACTTTCATACATACCAAAGAGTCGAAGAAAGCCTGATTGGATTTAATGACTGGTTATAAATTTTCTTCCTCTTTCCTTCAGCAAATGCATGTATTGGACCAACGAATGTTGATTCAGATGGTAATAAAATTTTGCTTCTTTAACCGTTCGAGTTCAAATCTCTTTCTGTTAAAAAGAATGTGTTGAGCTGCTGGACCTATGAATGAATTTTGACATGTTAAACTTAGTGCAAGAGATGGGGGACAAGGGCCTTTGCCCAATGGTCACCCATTATTAGCCTTTCAAAGGAGTGGTTACTTTCAAATTTTGGGACATGTCAAACTCTGTAAAAGTTTTCATTTTTTTTTTTCTTTATGATATGAAAAGACATTGAATTTCAGAAATGGTATTATTTTCTTATATCAAAATATATGCATGAATATATATATATATATATATAAACTACTGTTGCATTACCGTCCGAATGCCTCCTTTGGGCCCAAAGCCTGTCGCTGGTTTGTTACCTCCAGACTACAGGGTCCAGTATGAGTTTATTTATTTCATTTTTTATTAAAAAAAAAAGGACCCAAATTGACGATATTGGGATTTTATTGGACACCTTCTACGATAATAGATCATGTAGATTCCTTTACTTACATATACGAATGCATTCAAACTTTCAAAATTTCTTAATGTGAAAACAAGGATCATACATTAATAAACTATTAGTTTGGTGGCCCAATTTAGATTTGAAAATTTTAAATATAATAAAATGATGTAATATAAATATATATAAAAAAATACACGAAAATAATACGATTTAAAAATTTTATAAAAATTATATATAAATTTAAAAAAACAAAAATTATATATTATATTTAACATATAAATATAAATTAAGATATAATAATTTTTATATTTTATATTTATTAAATGCAAAATAAACAAATACAAATACATAAATTATCCTCACCTACTTAGCATAAATAGCCGTAAAAAGTCAAAATTCAAAAAGCTATGTATGAAAATTCGAGTTTGTATCTTAACTTCAATAAAAACGTGATTCCTTTTAAGTGTGAAAGTTAAATTAAATGTGAATGGCTACTAAAATTCAATGGAGAATCCGAAAGAAACAAATCAAGAACCAGACAAAAAAGGTCTTCAATATTCTCAGTTCTGACTGCACCATAACCTGGCTGGGCCCTGCCCCGTGTTTTGAAACAGAGCCAAGAGCATAAAACCAATGGAGTAATATTTATTGGTCAACGTTACCAGCCAGCTTTCCCTACTAGAAAAATACAGATTTATACCAGTTTCCTCCCATAAATTTCATCAAATTCTTACAACAATTAAGTTCAATCTGTTAGAGATTAGAAACTTCATTTCTTTCCCTATGTCTGAGAATTGGCTGAAACCAGCATATTACGTACATGTAATTTGCAAGAGGAATAAACTAAAACAAGAACAGAAATAAGATAAAGCAAAATCAGTAACCCTATTGTTGCTGAACAGAACACGTGCATCTTGTTGTCTGTCAATGTAAAGCATAAACGTGTAGGCTCCATTGATCAGGAATCTGGGACCGGTCTCTGTAAATTGGTTTGAAGTTTGAACTATGTTTTTGTGTCAATTCTGAGTTACAGAATGCAAATGTTTGAACCTTCAAAATTTTAAGTGTGGTGTGTCATATATTCTCGAACATGGTTTTTGAGTCAACATTGTAGTGGACCTCCCTTGACAGATAGGTAAACATGAATTTGTTCGGATTTTATTGCCCCACTGAATAGCTTGATGCCAGAACTCACAAATATGAATGGTAATGGATGCCTTTGTAACTGTAGCTCAAGCTTTTTGGAAACCAGACCTTATAATCTTCACCTTCTTGGTTGGTGATTTTTTATAATGATCAAATCCTTGACAAGCTGAATCTGAAACTTATCTCAGTTGGTTCATGCAACAATTCTTAAAAGATGGCATTCAGCACGCCTGAAGTTCAAATCCCAGCATCTGCAATCTCTACTCCCACCTCCAAGTTATGGCCTCCAAAGCCATTTAAGCTCTAAAGAAGGTTATCTCAGGAACTATCAGATTATTGGACAGAAGATTTTGCATAGATCTTACCGTTAAATATGATGGAAATGACATTTCTATATAGAGGTATTTACACCATTAGTTGCCCTTTTGCCTTATTAGTATCCTAAAAAAGTTGCCCTTTTAGATTCATTTTTGCCTAATCTTGCCAAAGATCACATCTGTATTCTTGTGTGAGAGCTTTTGAACAGATTTGATCCCCGTCATCCACGATACGGTCTGAAACTCCTTCAGTAAGAGAACAAATCTAAAAGGATTGAAGGATGGTAGAGGAAACAATGGACAAATTCTTTAATTTTTCTTGTCTTTCTGCTACTATAAATCTTCTTTTCATTGATACTGTTAAAACCAAACATACCTGCAAGGAAGTATCTTTTTCTTTGTTCTTGATAACAAGCAATATAAAAGTACTTGCAGCTCAAGTTAATCAGTGTATTAGAGTTTTTTAAAGCTATGAAAGTTGACCTATCACATAATCACTTGCCCTGCACTGAATTCCTTTAAACAAAACATAAAGACCATATGCATGAAACCCCCACATCATAATCTGAAACACGGCAAGAATTTTGGTTATTTGGATCTCAGGGGATTGATTATTCTAATAACTACCACATAATAAACAAAAGTTATATCATTGTGATCACCCCATCAGCTCAATGTCTTCATTGTTTGGGAGTTTGTTTGGTAAACATAAAAGACTAAAGTAAAAAAAAGTGGCCCATGGGGAAATCTATGTTTCCATAGGAACATAGATTACAGGAGATTGGCCTTTAATGCTGTAATCAAACAATCATCAAAAACAATTTCAAGACGATTAAACAACCAGGTGTTGCTACCATGTTATACTGAACTAGTTAAACAGTTGCCTGATGACATACTGTTGTGATGTGCAAATGATATTGCCAGTTATGTACCTTTGATGTAACCATCGGATTGTTCTTACATATCAAACTTTCTTCAAAAATGCATGTAGGAATCAAAATCTATTACCTAAATTAGTGATGCAAGCCTACATTTTCACATTGAATGGCATAGGAACACAAGATATTCAAACTGCAATATACGCAATAGTATCATCCTCTTGACGTATTTTAATTGTCTCTGTATTTAGAAAATTTTCCAAATTGTCTTAGTGATTACGCCTCATTTACTGTAATTAATATGCAGTTGAACCATATTTTTCCTCCCACCCGCATTTCGATATTCTTAATTATGTGTGTTACCTCTAAGTGCTACAAGTAATGTTGGATGCTGATATCAATTAACGGGAATCATGAAAATTATGTAAACCAAGTTATCCATAATTAAACAAAGGTGATGAACAGTTTTCTGATCTGATGAAAGTTAGAAGCATGAAAGAGACAGAGGAAGACGCTCCGTTGCTTTGTTGAATGATAGGGAAATGGTGACAGTAGGTCACATGGATATCCTACAGAAGGGGATACTTTCCTTTATCAGATGAAAATATTCAGCTTCAAAAACCAAAGCAATGTCCATTTCCTTACCCTCTATTTGCTTTCTTTCTACCCATCTCCTTGGCTTCTTTCCCCTTGGAATGTGTGCTCAGAATCTTCCTCTCCTTTTTTTCTGGCCTATCTTGATGTTTGCATTAACTCCCAACTAGATTTTGGTCACACCCCTTTAATCTCATCACTGATTTTGCTTCCCAGTGCAATTTTTAAATGTTGATTGTATAGCAAACCCATATGATTCCCAAGCACCAACAACAAATCAAAAATGAAAAAAAAAATGCAAGGAGAGAATCCCTTTTTTTATTCCATGGCCCATGCTACGTGCAAGACCTGGAAAACCACTCAGTGGCACATGTACCTTAACTTTTTTTTTTTTTACTTTATCACAATTCAATAATGTATGGGAAGAAAAATGTATTATTCAGAGCCAACCAACCCTCCATATTGATTTTCTAGCCAAATGATGTTGTTATGTCCAATTCTGTACACCAATCTACAGCCAAAACAAGAATTGAAGTTGACTGGAAAATTCGTAATTTTCTTCTTAACTTGCTAAGCCAAAGCTGAAATGCGTAAAAACAGTGTGGTATTTGTTGAGACATGGGAGAATTGTTCTTAATTCAATGGAAATTTTGCTGCTCAGCCCATTGCCAGAAACCTTGCTGCTCATCTTCTCCATTGAACATATAGCAGAAGCTCTCTTCTTGAATCACTTGATCAAGTTTTAGGCATTGGTGGTCTGGTCTTGATGAGCCTTGGAGAAGTTGAGTCATGCTTGTTGGCCTGATGGATGAAGGGAAGAGGTGTTTACTGCTCAACTGTGGATACGCTTGACTGGTTATAACTGTTCTTGAGATATCTAAGTTCACAGCACAACTGTTATCACTTCCATTGCTCCATGAACCCTTATTTTCTTTCTTGATGCTGATTTCGTTTGAATCTTTCGTTTTCAAAGCCGACAACTACATCAATATATTTAAACCAAAAAACTAATCAATGTGAAGAATATTTGAGAATTGCCAAACAATTAACCCACTTTTCATGTGCCTTGAATGGGGAAGAAAAAACAATTATAACTATGTGTACTCGAGCGCCTACCAGGATTAAAATAACTTATATATTCCTAAGAGGCGCTGCTTCTGACACTTACACTTCATTTTGTGATCAACTAATCTGGCAGAATCATTAAATAAGGAATACAATGACTTGGATGAACATTGTTAATGTTGGATCAACAACTTGACCAATAGAACTAAGGTGTTGTCAGGATTAACATGACACAAAAAAATCTGTGCAAGCAAAATACTACGATAAATCTGATGTAACAGGTTAAATGTTCATAAATCAGCAATGCCCTTATGAACATGGAAGCCTCATTTTCACCCTTTTTAACTTCAATAGCTAAAAGCTCTTGAATGGGAGAACTGAGAAGATTTTCCTTTTCTTTGAGCCAATTTCTGTTCTGTGGACTTAATGCAAATCAGAGCCTCAAGAGTGTATTGGATGGAAAAAGACTCGGCCACTATTCACTAGTTTAAAAACTAAGTTGCTGTTCCAAATTTCTTCCACATCCAAAACCTAACATAAATAACTGCGTTAAAATCCTAGGTTTGATGAAGATAAGAAACCATTACCTCGGCACTTAGTTTCTTGTTTTGAGCTTGAAGGGCATCATTTTCAGCCTTGAGTGCTCGAAACAGTTTCTTCAAGGCATCATAATCTTTCTCCAGTTGCTTGGTTTTCCACCTAGCCCTCCTGTTTTGAAACCATATAGCTATCTGCCTTGGTTGCAACCCCAAAGCCTTAGCCAGCTGCATCTTCCTCTCAGGTTCAAGCTTGTTACCCAACTCAAAACTCTTCTCCAGTGCCTTCACTTGTTCCAAGTTCAGCCTCTTCTTCTTCTCCCCAATATGTGATCCATCATCAGACAATTCATCATCTCCATGCACTTCCTCGGACTTGTCAACACCAGAGAAAGATACTGATCTCTTCATCATAAAAGGTGCACCACCTATAACCAAACCAAAAAACACAAAAATATTTAAAAACAAAAACAAAAAAGAGAAAAACACCCATCAACTTCGACATATAAACAGAAAAGGGAGGCATACCATGGAAGAGTTGTGGAGGGAAAGAAGGGAGGGAATTGAGGGAAGTAGGGGAAGGGAGATGGTCATTGTCTTCATGGGGTTGGAACAAGAAAGTGTGAGGAGGGAAGGCCATGTCAATGCTAAAAATTATTCAAGCACTTGGATGATCCGGGGAGGGGCTCAGGGGGTAATTAATAAGATGGAGAGAGAAGGGGATCATATGGACTCTCATATGACAATCATGGTTGACAGGTTTTAGGAAGAAGACATGGGGGGAGAGGGGTTTAGAGGCTGAAAGACGGCAATTTTAGGTTCAGAGAGACAGGAGAAACACATTTATAATTTTATTCTCCAAATATTTTCAACAAATATTAAACTCAGATTCTCTTTACCAATTAGACTAACCCTTATAGCTATTTACATATGTTTTATTATGTATAAATTTACCCGAAATTAAAGGTTTAAATCAATAACTAATTTACGCATGCCATGTCGTATTTTCATATAATTTTTAGAATTTTTTTGATATTGTGATCAAGTTACATTTAATCTACTAAATTTGATCACAAATGTAATGTCAAATAAGATATAAAATTTTGATTAAAAATTTTGATTACGATGAATTTAAAATATATATATATACATATAAAATTTTTGAATCGCGATTGCAATATCAAATTAGACTTTAATCATTCAACCCTAATCAAAATGAGATGTTTACTTAAAATCTTTGGATTTGATCTATGGTTGTTCTCAAATCCATAAAATATATAAGTTGTATCAGTTGTCAATGTAATAGAAGTTGCAGTGTCACATTTCTCTTTGTGAAGTATTATGGCCATAGTTTCAGTGGCATATGGCTGTTGGTTATTGGACAAAATGCAATGAGAAAACAATTTTGAGGTTCAAAATATAAAACTCATCGAATCAAAGATAAATTTTATTATACAAGATTTCCTCAGTCATCAACATAGACCCTACCACAAAAGAAATGTTTGAGACAATCATAAAAATTCAATGCCAGTTCAGGTCGAATTTTGGTGAAATGATCGATCATTCAAAGATTCGTTCACTTCCCAGTAAGTCATCAATGTGAAAATTTGAAAAAAAAAATTTGGAAAGAACAAATAAGATTTAGTGTTAAAAAATTGAACTCCTTGTAACAATTCTATGTTGCCAAATAAGTTGTTTCACTGGCCATGTGTACTGATGAGGAAACTTGGCAACATGAAAGTCCAAAATCCAATGAGGAAAAATCAGGTGAATCTTAGACATGGCAATTTACCTGAAATTTATATATTTGTATTATATTTTATATAAAAATTATGTTTTATAATTGTATTGATGTGAAAAATATAAATTATTTTTTTAAAAAAAAAAAATTTAAATCATGTCAAGCTTTATATTGTTTTCATGTTGAATTATTAAATCGTGTTTTAAATTATTAGATATAATAATCTGAGTTAAAATAATTTATACGATCAATTTTAAGTGATAATAGTTTACAAATTTAAAATTTAAATTTTAACGTCTTTTATATATATATATATATATATATATAACATCTATTATTATTTTCAAGTATCTAGAATGTGGTTTCTCTTTAAAAAAATTAATAACTTAGGCAAAACTAATTGTATTAATTAACATTTCACTATTTTCTAAAAGGGTGTGTAATTGTTCTGGAAAATATACAAATAAAGGATTCTCATCGTTCCCAAAAGTGGTGGAATAGAAAAGAAAACTATTTTCACCCTTATGGATACAATAGTAGATGTATTATACTCTTTACTTTTTTATTAAACTTCCAATAAATTTAGTTTAATTAATTTCTGCTAAATTCACATATTCATCTGTTATTCTATGCTAAAAAGAATTAAAGAATTCTATCCAAAAGAAATAAAAAATGATTATATGGTTAGTTAGTCAGGAGCATTTAACCTTTAATTCTCTTTACTATAATAATATAATCAACTAATTACAATAAAAAATTATTTAAGGCCCGTTACTTAAAATTGTGATTCTATTTAATTTTTTATGAATCATATATAATATTGAATTATAATTAATTAATTGTACTATTGTAATTATAGGTGGCATATTCCGTAATTATTTATGTGGTTAATTAATGATAAATTGTCTGATTAAATTTGTTTTCATTTAGTATTAACTATGACTGTCGAGTAAATTACATCATTAACTATGATTATCCAAAAAAAAGTATTATTAGTTTTTGACTTTTTTCTTATGTTTCATTTCCAGAGTTTTTTCAATAGAGGAATACTTTAAAATTTTTATTCTTTAATAGAGATAATTTTAAATTTATTTACTTAAACGAGGTACTTCATGTCATGTTAATGTCCCATCAGATTTTTTTAAATAATTATTTATATTTTTAAAAAATTTTAAGAATTGAAACAGGTAAACCTATATATTTTTTAACTAAACAGTTATCACTTAAACCTTAACCACTATTTCTGCTAGATAACACTCCTCTACATGGCACCAATGGGAACAAGCATCACAACCAACCCAACGGCAAGTATTGTTAGCACAATCAAAATGCAAGCAGATAGGACACATACAAGAACTGCAAAGCCCCATATTTCCTGAGCGTATCTTACAATCAGTCATCAACAGGCAGCAAACTCTTGCAATCCATATTCCAACATCTCCAGGCTCTAGCAGCTCGGTTATCGGAAGCCATATTTTTACAGACAAGAAGCATTTGAGGCCTATTTTCACTGCAACTAATATTCTTGGGTCCATTCATGCGTTTCATGAGGCAACTCCTGCATTATTTGATTCATGGCAGTAATCTACACAATCTAACGAGGAACTCTCTCCAGTCTATAAATCTTTCAGGATTTCCCTCCATTCAAATTCTTCAAAAGCACCACCAGCAGCACCACCATGATTGGCCAAAGCAACTCCATCACCATTTGGCCAAAGATTGTACACTTCTACTAGGCCTTGATCTATGTTGTGGAGGATCACCATTTTGCAAAGCATTTGATGCGGTTAAAGATAACTGCCCAATTCTTGCTCTTCTGACCTGGAAAATAATCGCTGAGGCCTTGTCTGAATAATATAGATTTTCTTTTTTTTTTTTTGGAGTTAAAACGTTGAAGCAAAGAATGTGCAAACCTTATATTTTGTATGTAAAAGGAAAAATAAAAATAAAAATAAATGACATGGCATGAGTACCTCGTATAGGTAAATAAGTTTAAAATTACCTTTATTAAGGAATAAAATTTTTAAAATAACTTTTCATAAATTTTTTTTTTCATTTTCATTCATAATTTAACAAACGCTTTTTCTTTTTCATTTGAAACTTTTGAATTTCTTTCAAATTCTTTTATCCATCAATGTTCAGATATAATTTAGATGGGAAAATTTTAACGAATCGATTAATTTGAAACAAATTCAAAACATCATTAAAAAATCAAATTCTTTAAGACTGAAAATAAAAATAAAATTTTAAGAAAAAAAAACAGACAAAATAAAAGTTAGTCATCGTTATATGAGTCATTAATGACGGCAACTTTTAAGAAAAATGTGAGACAAATTGGCCCCACCCAAGATTCCTCGTGCTTCATTCCTAGCACATTCACCTCATGGTCATTTTGAAAATAGTCCCAAAACATGTTGTAAGGCCTAACTGAGTTGAAAATTGGGAAATCATTTGTAGCCTTTCACTTTTCCAATTCTAAGTATATCTAATTCTAAGGCTATTTTGAGAGACCCAAAAGAGACCCACCAAAGGCATAAGCTCTGCTCTTTTTGTGGTGGCATGGGGGATATTGGGAATGTTTTGTTTTCCCCTTTTTAATTTTTTTTAAAGGGTGGATCCGACAATGTACTGCTTTAATCTGGCCTACAACAAGTCCTTCAGGTGCATTTTATTGGAAGTTTAGGGGTACCTGCCCTTTGGAATAGGGTGGATCCATGTTATTCCTTGTTGCCTAACCTCAATATATATTTATTAAAGAAGAAAGCACTCTGAATCTTCTCCCTATGCCTTTCTGTTCCCATGTGCCCTGCCTCCTCCCTTCCTTTCTCTCTCTCATGGGTTTTTTTTTTTTTCCTTCTTCTTCTTCTTACTAATTGAACTAACTTTCTGAATATTATCCTAAATTTCTTGTAAATTGAAGTTTTCACCAAAAAATAAAAAAATAATAATAATAACAAGCTAAGAGACCCCATTTTGGAGTAGGGTTCATACATGAATCGTTCTCATAGATACCAACCTTTTCAAGTGAAAATATGAAATTTAGGTACTTAAAAATTGCAAAGATATTAAGTGAATGATCTTCATTGTTTTCAAACAAGTTATAGTTTTTTGTTATATATTTATTCCATCCCGTAAATACTAACATATTTTCATACTTTCTTATACCTTTAATTATAACTACAAATTTTTTTCTTCTTTCAAAGAAAAAAAAAAGAGATAATTCAAGTAAAAACATCTTATATATTGAATGAAAATCAAACTTTTAACTTTTTAGCTTTATTCATCTTTTTAGCTTTATTTTCTGAAAAAGTTTAGCCCCAAATTTTCACCAAAATAGTTTGACAGTATTTCATCTTTAATTTTGAAGCACGAAATCTTAGCAGATTTGGTCATGTCTAGTTGTTCTGCCTGCTGTCAAAGCTTGGAACTTAGTTCATGTCATTGCCAGAAGTATTGAAACTGTTGGATTAGAATTTGCATGACTTTATAAGGAAGGAAAAGGAACTGCCACAAAGAACTTGGAGCTAATGCCAAATACCAACATCATTTTTTCCTATATTTCTTTTCCAACATATGTATTTATATACAATATTGGTAATCAAGGGATTAAAAAGAAATGCAAACATGAAATTATAAAGTTGTCATATTTTTTTAGATGAATATGGTAATGATAAAAAAAATTACCTAAAAACTCCCTTTTTTATTTTTTGTTTTGCTAATGTATACAATATTTTTCTTTTTGAGAATACCTTTTCTTCATTTGGAGAACATGAAATTTAATTTATTATGCATCAATTATTGAATTAAATGCTTGAGTGAAAAAAAAAAAAAAAACAGTTTTTTTCATCAAGGGATGTGTTATTATTAAAGGGCCAATGGTAATTTCATGGGCTATGTACCAGGAAAAGTTGGGGGTCCAAGAAGAATCAATTGCATGCCTTAAGCATCCTATTTTGGGCCTTACTAGGAACAATTGTTCAATAATTGGGCCTCAATGGTTGGTCTCAAGCTCACTCCAACAAGTGGAATTTCAATCTGTTTCTTGTAGTGAAGGTATGGGTCACATGCTTACTCTAGACGGGTCAAGCCCATAAAGAATTCGCATTGTTTGTTTCTATTAAGATTATACATTTCATATAATAAAGAAACCTTTAAACTAATTAAACAAACGAAAGTTAAAGAAATAACTTAAGAGAAATGCCCCAATGAGCTGTTAGATCAATAATATTAGACTCGGTTCCAAAGTTGAAAATTTTGAGTTCAAATATCAATGGCAATTATATAAAAAAAAAAACTTAAAAAATTCTAAAATATTTTTAAAATGTGCCTTAAAGTAATTCGAATGATTATCATGAAACGTTAAGTTTGTCTTTAAAACTTATATTATTTACACGTAATATCATTATTTTTAACTTCTCATTTCAGATTCAAACTATTTAATACGATCACTAAATTATTTTTTCAAACCAAAAAAAAAAAAAAAAAGGTAATCTAGGGTTACAAGAAGGTTTTTATAAATTTCAAGTTCAACAATCTAAAAATAAAACACATAAGAAAATTTCAATTTAGCGTGAGCTCACATATGTACATCTAGGTATATGTGCATAGCTTATGTAAAATATTAAAATTGTATATTTATAAAATGTTTTATATAAAAATTATGTATTATCATTTGAGTCAACGTAAAAATATTAAATTTATTTTTTTATTTTATTAAATACGTATAAAATTATGTTTAAAAATTTAAATCGTATTATTTTTTATTCATTTTTAATATTATATTCATATCATATTACTCTAAATCATATTTTAAATTGTCATATTTATACATCCATGCAAACTAGCTTAGCTCACGTCTAAAGAAAAATCATATTGACAAGAGAACCCTGACCGTTAGATCCAGCAGTGTCCAAAATGTTCAAATCCAATGTGAAATTTGATTGACAAAGCGGTCTTTTGAAATTCACATTACAAGAATTTTGACATATAGTGACATTAAAAAAAGCATTGTTAAAACTCCAAAATTTGTCGGTATAGCACCATAAACCCTATACTAACAATCAAAATTTGTATTTCGATGAATTTTTAACCGTTAGTATATCTTTTTCGGTATAAACCTATACTGACGCTTTTTAAGATATCGAAATAGCTTACAGAGATATACCAATGGTTTAAGACCTTCAGTAAATATATATCTGTTGTTATAGCATCTGTTGAGTATTTCACCGTTATACCTTTTAGTGACGGTTAACACCCGTTAGTATAAAGTTGTATGTTTTAATTTTTCTCGCTATATTGACGGTTAATGGTCATCAATATGGACTTTACCTATACTGACACTTAAAGCCCATTAGTATAAATTTATATATTTTAAATTTCTCACATATACTAAAGGTTAGCACTTGTTAATATAGACTTATATGTTTTAATTTTTCTTACCTAAACAAACACTTAGAATTCGTTAATATAGACTTGTATTTTTTAATTTTTTTACCTACATCGATGGTTAGAGACTATCAGTATAGAATTGTGTACTTTAATTTTCTTACCTTTACCAATGGTTAGAGATTGTCGGTATAGACTTATATATTTTATTTTTTTATTATATTTTGGTGATTGTTAATATTGCTTGAAATATTTTAACGATATAGTACGTCAGTATAAATGTTAAAACGTTGATAAATTTTTTAAAAAATTATATGGTCAATTATTAATATTAATTTATTTATAATCAAAATATAATATGTTTTCATATAAACAAAAAAAAAACACACACTAAAGTAAAAGATATTTAGTAACATTAAAACTACAATTAAATTATTTATAATCCACAAACTTAGTATAAGTGAAAAACTAAAGTCATTGTACCAAGTTTGATAAAACAAACATTTATAAAACAAACATAGATTAAGAGTTACACCACCTCACCCTAAATAACACAATCATAAGTTTGCACCTCCAAACACCTAAAGACCTTTTGATTACCTTAAAACTTAAATAAAACTCTTATCAAGATAATCTTAAAAAATCTATAAACGAACAAACAATTGCAAAACCACCTCAATAAGAAAAAATATACATGCACCTATTACAAGCCCTTTCCAAAACAAAAATATTTTAATTTATATAAAATATCACAAGTCTTGAAAAAAGTTAAAAAGTGTAGCTACATTATATAATTAACAAGCTCAATGAACTTGGTTCACTAATAGTATTCAATATACCAATCAAACATCACAAAACACAATAGCCTTATTTCAACAAAGTGTATAACATCCAAAACAAAACCAAATCCCCCTACAAATAAAAAGCTCCGAGTAAATAAACAACTTCCTAAAATAAAAATGATCCCATCATAAATTTCTACAAAGAAGCATCTGCACAACATAAAAAATCTAATTATAATTCTTGTAAATTATTTTATATATACAGAAGATAAAAAAGTAATCATCCATTCATATACTAGTAGAAATAATTTTATAAACATCTTATTCATTCATATATACAGAAGGTAATCATCTAGCAAAAATAATTTTATAAACATTCTATGCATTAGTGTAATACATGAATGAACAAGAAATAACCTAATTTACATGTGTAATCTCTTTATTTTTTTAGTTTAATTCCAAATAATAACTTAGTGAAACCAACCTAAGATTATTTTAGTCAACGGAACTATCATTAAACAAATATTTTCACTATAACAATCAAGTTTACAATTATAAAGCATACTTACATCATAATGAAGCTTTTTTAAAGAAAAAAAAAAAGCAAGAAAGCCTTCTCAATGAAAAAAGAGCAAGTTTTAAATCATAGCGTAATTTAATAATTATGGTAAAAATGATGGGTAACGTTTCAAAATCACAATTACATGATTCAAAACCTAGATTCAAAATTGATTTTGGCATTCTATCTAAGAAACAAGTATCAAGCAAAGCATTTTTCACATATATATTATGTGATGACAAGTTTACCATTTTCATTTTCATTAGGTTGATGACTTGAATTTGTAGAACAATAGTTTTTACGTGAGATTTCTAGAACACTACTAGCATCAATAACCTAAAATTAATTCAAAAATTTTTTTAATAAAGTTTAAGATTCATAAGCAAGATAACAATTTACTTATATATAAACTAAAATAGATGTTATATATACATTTCTATTCACCGTGTGAATAATAGTATTCAAAATATGCATATTTTTATTAGAAAATTATCGTTTAAATACCAATAAGACAACACCTAATGTTTTTTTCAAGTTTTTAATTTCAATCTTCAACTCTTGTATTTCTTTCTTATGCTGAACCAATTCAGAAGATGAAACACCATATTGTTTAGATGAAGTAGATATTGTACCTATGTAATAATTTCAACCTTTAACTCTTGTACTTTTTCTTTATGCTGAACCAATTTAGAAGATGAAAGACCATATTGTTTAGATGAAGTAGATATTGTACCTATGTAATGAACACGTCTTTTTCTCTCCAATCCTTTAACTTTTAAATAAACATCATCTTTTCATGAACTCCCTTCAGAATTCTGAGCACTAGTTTTGCTCAAACCTTGTTTCATGAGTTCTTAAAATTGTAAACAAATATTTTAATATAAAGAAACTAAACATAAGTAAAAGTAAGTAATAACTAAATTAATTATCACAATTTCAGCTGCCTTGTCATTCATAACACTTTCATCTTTATGTGTGCGAGAAAGAATATACACTTTAGCACGTGATGGTAAAATTTCATTAGCTTTTTGTTTTTACAAAAGTACAATATTAATTATTATAATAAAAAAATCGAACATATAAAAAGTAAACTTCATATTCATTTAATTGAGTGCAACAAGAAAAATTGATATATGTACCAAGGTTTGAATGATCCTCGAGAATGATTTTGTTCATATGCAATGAGATGCATCTAATTTTGGACGATTTGTTTTGTTTGTCTCACTTTGTTCTTTTAAACAAATGAATAAGAAAAGATATATTATAATAACTTTGTAATTATTATCATAATGTTCAAACAAAGTAAATAGCATATTTTGTAAATATTTACCTTTGCTTTATTAGTCAACCACTTTGCAGCAAGAAATAGGAACTAATTTTTTTATACTCAAGAATCATCAACCTTTATAGCCATTTCCTCCGGTATCTTGTGTTCATCATAAAATTTAGACTTCAATTCGTTCTTCTATTGTCTCCATTTAGTACCTATATTTCTTAGTGCCCAAGACTTAATTTTTTAAAATATTTCTTCATCAACGAGCTCATCAGAATCAGATTTGTAAAATTTAAACTTTGACTACAATTTGAAAAAGGTAATAGGAAGAAAATGTCAACATATATTATATGAATTGCTACTATTAACTAGAAACTAAAAGATTATTATAATGACATTAGCTAGCAACTAAAACATTATCGTATTGATACCTCTAACGTTTTTCACATTTCTTCCTTATTAGCATCCGACATTTCATGTCAATTTATATAATTAATTGGTGCAAAGTTGGGCATTCTTACCATGCTACCAATGAATCGAGTTAAAGAGTAAGATTCATCATCGATAGGTATAGCATTGTCATTGACCTTAACAACAACATGCTCCATTTCTTCCAAATCTCAAATATCAGCCATACATGTATAACATTGAGTTTTTTTATGTTGAACATTTCATACATAGAAAAATTACATGTAAAGAAAGTAATTAAATTTATTAAAAATTTAAACAAGTACAATATTGTAACACATAAAGAATTGTACTAACAAAATATAATGTTTTTATACCTGAATTATGTTCAACTTGTTCATTTTAATCTTCATTATTTGTAGATAAAGAAATTAGTTCTTGAGATTCTTACAAAGGCTCATGTTGTGAAACTTTTGGATCTACAGGCACATATTGTTCTTCAGAATGTGTTTGCAATTGAAAACTAAAGGCGATTTGCCCTAGTGATATTCAATCATCTACATTTTGCTATCTCAAGTCTAATAATACACAAAATATACTAAGTACAATATAATAGAGAACTTGATAGCGGCAAACCATATAAATCACAAAATACAATTTAATAAATTACATGATCTTATAAAATTAAGTATATGTCTTACATTGCAAAACCTTAACAACAATTTAAATTATTACATAAAATTAAAAAATGTCATCCCCATTATGTTCATCTATGGGATCTTCTTCTACATCCTCATTTTTCATCTCTGGTGTGACCTCCATTCTTTCATCATCAATTTCACTTCTAATCTAATTTGAAGTACCATGTGTGTCATCAAATTCAATATGGATTTCTCCATTTTCTTGCACTTTATATAATGGTGATTTATCATCCATATCAAATACATTTCTAAGTTTTGCATGCTTGACAAGAACCCAACCATTATGTCTTTCATTCTGTACATAAAAACTTTCTTAGCTTGTGATACCAAGATAAAAGGATTATGAACCAAATTAGTTCCACAATGAGCTAGATGTGAAAAATTCACAAGAGTGAAACCAAATTTATCCTTCTTGCAACCTCTATTTATATCAATCCAATCATATTTAAATAACATAACTTTTATTCTACTAGTATAATTCAAATGAATAATGTCATTTAAAACCTTATAATAGTTAACTTCTCTCTCAATAGGTTGTGCATCTCTTGTATACGCATAACTCATTATCTTGGTTATTACAATGATCCCATTTTTTTGAGTTTTCAAGTATCTCTCACATGTATTAGTATGAAATCTAAAACCATTAATGATATAACCAATGTAGTTTCTAACAATATTAGTTGGACTATGAATAAGCCATCTAAGTTGATCTATGATGTTTACATCTCCTTGTTGATTCTAATTGGCAACCAATCCAATTTCATAGTTGGTTAAAATAATAATCTAACTATAAAAACTTTAATTACATATTCCAAACCATGATGTGCGACTTACATGATCACAAAACCAATCATGAAAAGTTTCATTTTGTAACTTTTGTATCTCATATGACGTAAGTTAAGGAGACTGATTACATTTCTTAAGACATTACTTATGTTTTTTGCATGAAAAAGATTCTTAGAAGGCTATACAATATATTACAAAATAAAATTATCAAGTATAATATGCATGTAGATAAGTGATCTTACTTTATAAGAGGAACAACTTCAACAGAATTAAATAACACATATCGATGTGCTTGAACCAAAGTTGTAACATCAAGTACAATTCGTGATACCCATTTATGCTTGTTAACATTGAAACCTTTGCGTTTTAATGTTCCCTGTGGTCTCCCTATAGTAAAAAAAATGAATATTTCTTCCTCTATAAAGGGATTCTTGTTTTCATTTCAGATGAGTCGATTAAAAATAGTTTTCTTCTTATCAAAGTATCTTAATAAAAAAGTTATACATTCATTTGCTAAGTACCCTTCTGTAACCTTCAAGACAAGGTCTATTGCGCACATATGATTTAAGAGTAAGAAGAAACCTATATAAATGAAAGTTTAATAGTAAAGATCATTAGCAAATATCCTAATTGAATTTTAAGTAAAAAAAATCTACAACACTTTAGTATATATCTCTTAATGGGAATATCCACTAATAAATGACTGGACCGCTAATTTTTGCTTTATTTACCAAATGAATAACTAAAATGTACCATTATTATAAAAAAAGATGAAAGAAATTTTTTTTTCATTTTACATAAAACTGATGTAGCTCATGACTCAAGTAGTTCAAGCTTATGTTCTTCGAGAACTTTAGAACAAAAGTTTTTAAAAAATGTACACAAATCAATAAGAACCAAGCACACCTTATTAGGTAAAGACCATCATATTGCTATAAGAAGGAACTCTTGCATTAAGAGATGACAATCATAACTTTTAAGCCTTATTAGTTTTCGTTATTTAAGTTGCACACAACGTGAGATATTTGAAGAGTATTCATTTGGAATTTTCATTTTTTGAAGAATCTTTAAAAAATAATTTTTTTCAATTAAGCTTATTTGATATAAAGCTTGAGGCAAATATTAGGTGTTAGTGCCAGGATGAGTCTTTGGATGAAGAATACTTTTTATACCCATTTCTATAAGATCAAGTCGTACTTTGTAGTTATCTTTTGACTTTTCTTCTTGCCTAATTAATGTACCAAGAATGTTATCACAAACATTCTTTTCTATATGCATCATATTAAGATTGTGACATAATAGAAGATGTTCCCAATAAGGTAATGTGAATAAAATATTTTTTTTCTTCTTTCATGGCCCATCTTCATTACTATTTCATTATTTCAATTGTTTCAACACTTCACTCTCGGATGGAGGTGAAATAACATTTTTAAATTTTTTAGTCCTATCAAATGAGTTTTTATCATTCTGAAACCTATGATTAGGTTGCAACCATATACGATGGCACATGTAACAATACTTTCTACCATGTTCTAACCACTTAGATGCAGTATTAAATCCATAATAAAGATATACATAGTCTCCCTTAATAATCTACTTAAACAACTTGGCATATATAGGAAAGTCGTTAATGGGCCAAATTAATGCTGTATACAACTGAAAGTTTTGATTTTTTAAGGCATCAAAAGTTTAAACACCAATTTTTCACAGTTTTTGCAACTCTTATGCAAAAGGTTATAGGTATATATCTATATTATTTTTAAGACTTTTAGACCAGGAATAAGTAGCGAAAGAATAAAGTTTGACTATTTCATGCACATCCATAGAGGTAAGTTATAAGGTATCAATACAATAGGCTAAGTGCTATGTGTCACATTCATAGTTTTGAAAAGGTTAAAGCCATCATAAGTTAATCCCAAGCAAATATTATGAGGGGTCAAAGAAAAACTTAGGATATCAAGAATATAATTCTTTTCAAACTAGAGAATCTACATGATGTCTTACATGTCCATCCTTAATACGTTCATATTCATGCTAAGTCATCAAAGATTAGTTTTGAAGACATGAATAAACTTTGTTGTCTTGAAATTAAAGGAAACCAACACAAAATCTTAGCAACTTTTTCTTTATTTCTGACATGATATCTTCGGGATCACTTTCTACATCATTCAAGCTTTCTTTCCACCTAGAAGTGCCACATTTTGAACATATTTCTTCATTTGCCTTATTTTTTCAAAACAACATGCAATCATTAGGACAAGCATGGATTTTTTCATATCCCAAACTTAAGGTAAAAATCATCTTTTTCAATTTTTGATAAGACATTGGCAATGTATTACCCTCTAGTAAAGCAAGTTTCAAAACCTTTAACAATGTATTAAAAGATTTATTTGTCCAACCATTAAAACACTTAATGTGGAATAAATAGTTACAAAGGAAAACTTTATGTATCCTGTTTCTTTAAAACAAAGAGACAAAGGATTGGTTTTTACCCTTAGTTTCTTTAAAGTTTTCAACTTTCAATGCCAACACCATTTCCTTATTTGAAAGCTACAAATTAACCCCAAAAGGCATTATTCAACCATAGGAAGAATTTGAAAGCTATAGAAAGAAGAAAATTTTATCAAAAATTGACTAGCAATATCACAAGCTACATTCAGTAATAGGACACTAAAATTTTCAAAGTTATTTATTGGATATTGATTTGAATTTTGTATAGGGTGCTACATAGTCCCCCAGGCTGAGGATCATGTGAGATGCTTAAAAAAAATTAGTATTAGTTCAGTGCTGTTAATAAAAGACAATGCTATTATAAGACATTAAGGTGGCATTTGATTCGGGAGAATTCACACGTTTTTCCCTGAAATCTTATTGTTAGATATTTATCCAATGTTTGGTTCAGGGTAATTTGATTCTGAGAAAAATTGATAGTTTCTAACAATACTCAAAGTCTTAAAATAAAAAATTCACCTCTTTTTATGGTATTATAGGATTTCAGAGGGAAAAGTAATGTTATTTTCAAATTTAATCTGACTAAAAAATTATGAAATAGCCGTTATCATTTTGAAAAACATTTTTAGAAATGAATGCAATTCAGTTGTAAGTTTCTTCTGGTATGTATGACGTTTGACATAAAAATTGGCTTCAATAATCTTTTACAAAAAATTGCATGGGGTTATTCAAGGCGTTACTGACAAAAAAAGCCTTGAATAATCTTAAAAAATTTTTATGAGGGGATTATTGAAGGCGTTTTTGGCAAAAAAAATGCCTTAAATAACCTCCATTCAATTTTTTGTAAAGTATTATTCAAGGCATTTTTGGCTTGCCTTTTTTTTTTGGATTTTTAAGGCATTTTTGGTAAAAAAACACCTTGAATAATCCTTTACAAAAAAAAAAAATTAAATGAGATTATTCAAGGCATTTTTGGCCAAAATGCCTTGAATAATTCCTAAAAAATTTTATGAGGGGATTATTGAAGGTATTTTTTGCCACAAATGCCTTGAATAACCTTCATTCAATTTTTTGTAAGGGATTATTCAAGGTATTTTTGGCCAAAAATGCCTTGAATAATTTCCTACCATTTTTTAGGGTATTATTCAAGGTGTTTTTGATCATAAACACCTTAAATAATCCCTTATAAAAAATTGAATGGCGTTATTCAATGTATTTTTAGCTAAAAATGCCTTCAATAATCCCTTTCAATTTTTATGAAAGGATTATTCAAGCGTTTTTGGCAAAAAACGCCTTAAATAATCCTCTCTAATTTTTTTATTGGGGATTATTCAAAGAATTTTTGTCCAAAAAATACCTTGAATAATCTCTTACAAAAGATTAAATTGAGTTATTCAAGGCATTTCTAGCTAAAAATCCCTTAAATAATCTCCTTCAATTTTTATGAAATGATTATTCAAGACATGTTTGCCCAAAAAACGCCTTGAATAATCTCTCACAAAAATTGAACGAAGGTTATTCAAGGCGTTTCTGGCTAGAAACACCTTAAATTATCATTATTTAAAGCTATTTTTTTTATATTCATATATCAGAGTGTTATGACATGATCTTTCTTTAAATACAATTATAAATAAATGATTAAGGTGTTTGTATGGAAAAACGCCTTTATTGGTTATCAATTAAGGTGTTTCTTCCTACAACAGTTTTATTGTCCCATATTAAAATTTTATTTTCCCTCTCGATGATCGTATTCTAACAATATGAATATTCTAATGTCTAATCGTAAAGAAAAAGATAATATAACTATCAAATATGGTGTTTGTATATATGGAACGCCTTATTCCATGTCTTCTTTATGTTTCAATTACAAATATAATTGAAATTTATATTTCAATAGATCTTAGCTCATAGTATTTACTGTTTTCTTTGAAAAAATTTTAGCTTTCTTATCCATCATTTAATCTTCATTCTGTTAAGTTTATCATCAATTTTTATACAAAATGGTGTGTATACTTTCTGATTGATAGTGTGTAATCCAATATGCCTAGATTAAAGGCATTTCCTATATATTATATTTTTTTGGTTAAATTATTTTAGCTATTTTCAATCTTTTAATGTTTTGTTTGTGATTTATATTTTATTTAATGATGTGAGGGCATTCCATCCACCATATGCCAAGACTTGTTTTTCATTATGTTTTTAACTTTAACAATATTCTTTCTTTTAAACAATTATAGTTGGTTTTTCACTAAGAAATATGTGATTGGTTACATTGTTTATGATGCAATTAAACCAGATGGAGACTTCGTTGCATTTATTATGTTTTATTGCTGTAACTTTATTAAATATTGACGTAAAAAAATGATGTAGACTATCTTATGGTAGAACATCTTATTATTAGAGAGTTAAATTTAAATGCAATGGACTTTGAGAGTGATATACAATGTGAAGATAAGATTAGAATAAACATGAGAGCTTTTGCAAAAATATGTGATTTGCTTAAAACAAAAGAGGGGTTACAGTCATCTAGACATATGTCAATAAAAGAACTAGTAATTAGCTTCCACTACATTAGTGCCCATCATACAAAAAATAGGATTATGAAACATCAAGTGGCCAGATTTAGAGAGATAATTAGTAAACAATTCCATTATGTGTTGAATTTTATTTTAAGATTGCATATACCGTTATTTAAAAAACCCAAACCTATATAAAAAAATTCAACAAATAATAGATAAAAATAGTTCAAGGGTTGTTTATGTGCATTAGATGGGATATACATTAAAGTCAATGTTGATGTAGTTGACTAACCGAGATTCAGGACCAAGAAAAATGAAATTGCTTCCAATGTTTTTGGTGTTTGCACCCCAGATATGCAATTCATATATGTTCTATTGGGATGGGAAAGTTTTGTAGCAGATGGTAGATTGTTAAAGGATGCCATTACACATAGGAAGGGGTTGAGGATCCCACAAAGTATTATTTGTATTATATTCATGTAATGTTAATAACGGCATTGCTTATTTCCATATTAGTAATGTTGTTAATCATGTCAATAGGTAATTACTATTTGCGTGATTTCGAATATACAAATGAGGAAAGATTCTTTGCACCTTATAGAGGTCAACGATACCATCTTAGTGATTAAAGGATAAGACTCCAACCGATGACTCCATAGGAATACTTCAACATGAAACACTCTCAAGTAAAAAATTGTATCAAGAGATATTTTAAAAGCTAGATGGGTAATTTTAAGGGAGAAGTCATTTTATTCAATTAAGACATAGTGTAGAATCATTTCTACTTATCACCTTCTTTATAATTTTATTTGATCTGATATGGTTTTTGATCCTATTGAAGGGGATGTTACCGAAGAAAATATTTCCCAACCACATGAATTTGATCATCAATATTTGATTGCGCATGTTGAGCCATCTGATTATTGGACTTAGTTTAGAGATAATCTAGCTAATGATATGTTCATTTATTGGTTGCAATCCGAGGAATAATAACATTATAGATATGTTTTATATTTTATTATTTGTTTATCCAAATGATTTTTATTTTATGTACCATATAGTTGATAGTGTCAAATGAATATTACAATTTGGAGAACACATTACTTTCTTTCTATGTGTATTCATTTATTCTGTTCTCTTGATTATTTTTTATTTACTATATTGATATTGTTTCAAAATGTTTAACCATTTTTTTAGAAATTGAAATATCTTTATTATGTGACAATCCATCGCAATCCATTCGACGAGCATTTAGAAGATGATTGGATAGTTCTAGCTTTGGTGACCACTCATGGATTAGAGAGGAGAATTCACATTTAGTTCAATACCTACATTTTTTGACTGATGATCTTAAATAGAGAGCAGATAATGGGACATTCTGCGTCAAATATCTAAGTTATATTGAACAAATGCTAGAGCAGGCATTCCTACTTCACAACTTAAAGTCACCCCTCACATTGAATCCAGAGTTAAGCTACTTAAGAAACAATATCATGCAATTTGTGATATAAAAAATTATTGTGGATTTAGGTGGAATGATTAAGAAAAATCTATTACAACTGAGAAAGAAGTATTTGATAAGTGGGTTCAGGTTATTTTTTTAGATGATATTATGGTTTATCTATCTTTTTAAAATTTTTTTCAATGGCTTTTATTTTATTCATCTTTGTTTGAACTTTGCCAATCACACCTACATGCTAGAGGGTTATGGAATAAACTTTGTCTATTTTTTATGATTTTAAAATGATATTCGAATCTAATAGAGTAACTGGTCGATGAGCTAAAATAGTAGTCGATGTAGTTGAATTATTAAATGCTAATAAGGATGCTTACTTATCTCCTGAGTTTGTTATCAATGTCAAAGGAAATAAGAAGAGAGGAGACAATGAAGGTAAAATTGGTTATGTTGCTCCGAGCAATGCTAGGACGATGTTGTTAGGTAAAAAGTGTGCTAGGAGCAATGATGGAGCAATTGTTGGATTGGTGCATCAGATTGGTAATATTGGTGCTTCATATGATCGGCTATGAATGTTATGGAAGACATTTCAATTTACTTTAAGACAGAAGTCGAGCATATAGATAGAAGAAAGTCACTTTTTAATGAAATAATGTAACTTAATGAATTCACGCCTAATGAAATACTCGTCGCTAGTGAGTATATGATAAAAAAAAATCACAAAGTTGAATTTTTCTTTACAATACCGACTGTATTTAGAAGTAATTACATTAGAAAATAATTAAACGAATGTAATGCATATTGCTCATCGTTTGACTTTCCTCTTCTTGGACACATGTAGATCGCACTACATGTTGTTTACAGATTCATTGTATAATTTTTAAAACTTATTTATTTAATTAAAGAAGGAAATAGAAGGTTGTAAATATGCAACTCACTACTTTGCATGTTAAACATAGGTTTATTTATATTAGATTCGTACTTATGTGAATCAAATACATATTTATGATACTACGAATTACATTTTAGAATTTAAATTACGAACATTGTAGTATTTCAATATTACACTACACATTCGAATTTATAACTGATAACGTTGCTATATAAAAATACTTTTTTCAAATAATCATACTTAATATATGTGTATTCATATAAGCTGCCAATTGATATAAAACAAATATATACCAATAATATTAAACTAATACCCCAATCGAAAATTAAAAATTATCCATTAAACATGGCATGTTAAAAATATTATAAACAATATAATACATATATTTACACCTAACTAACATTCTCCAATCTCAAGGTGTAGTGAATGATAATACATACTTATATCACTCTTTATGGACTTCATCAAGTTCGTCTTTCGTGAAGCTTCCTTTACTCTCCTAATATAAAAAAAAGAAGAAAATGTTAATAAATGAGAACATAATTTAGCTTTTTTTATTGGAAGATATTCTTATTGTATGGAATTAATACTAACCTTGAATGCTGTGGTTATAAAATCATATAAAACTATCTCCCTCATAAAACGAATGACGTAATATCTACATTCAGTAAGTCCTAGTTGACGAGGTACTTGAAAAATAAATTTAGTGGGTTTAGAAAACATTTATCTAAATAAACTTAGCATAAAAGATTAAATTTCACATTTACCGGTAATAACACCCATTTTATCTTTGCTTTCTTATCAACTGTAGACATTTTGCTAAATTGAATAGAAAAAAAGTTATTAATAGAAAAATAAAAGTAATTATGAAAAAACACAAGATAATATAATAACATGTAATACCTCTTATAAAATTATAAATATCAGGGTTAGACTTTGCCATTGGTTGAGCAAAGTTAAATAAGTATGGCGTAAAGGAATTGGTATCAATCATAATAAGCTGTCAATGACAATTGCAAACTAATAAGAATGATATACTCAGATTAGGCATCATCTCAGATTCAGGTAAAGTTGATATAATTAGTTGTATGAATATAACTTATATAGCATTATACGACACCAAAAAATAATTGGTCCATTTTTGTATACATTAATCCTTATGATGACCACGAATAACGATAATGCCACTTCACTCACTAATCACATTCGGGTCAATGAATTTGAATCTATAGGACATTTGTCTAACCTTGATCTCTCTATATAGGAAGCTACACGATAACAATCAATAGTACTAGTTAGTAATACACCATAATATAGATTAATAGATATTGACTTTGTATATTTAAATTTATAAGCTAACCTCATATAGGCAATAATATCAGAAGCTGCTATTTCATCTAGGGTACAAAATACCTCAATCTTAGACTCCCCTATATAAGAAATTGATGGATGATCAAATAATCCATCCTCAGACTTAACAATAATGATGTTTCCTCCAGATAAATAATTAAGTGCATAATTAGATAACATATCAATAACAGTCTCAGCAAGGATCATTTTGAGTCCTAACATCTTGCTACAATATATAATGAAATATAAGTATTAAAACCAAATTAATAAATATAATATACAAATAAATATCAAGTGAATAAACAAAATCATACTCCATGGGTGATACCAAAGGTTGGGCTTGTTGACTTACTTGAAACGACGACTTGTCCTTACTGGATGTTGCTAACCGATTGCCCTTCAAGCATATTAGGCTGCATTGCTACCAACATTGCCTTCAAAGTTATGAGTCATTGCTGTTGATCATTCAAGCATTGCTCCTGGTCATCACTTTACTGTTATTACTGAATGATTGCTTCATATTGTACATTCATCATTGGAGGGGTTTTGAGTTGATTATTGAAGAATTTTGATGGCAACACAAATCTACCAACCCCATGAACTCGACTATGTCTTTCTTTTTACTCTTAATGCTAAAGACAAGGGATTTTTGCCATAATCGGTTGGCAGTTCACTAGATTTAAATTTAGAAGTAAAATCATCTTGAAAGACAATAATAAGATAGGGCATAACAACAAAGTTATACAAGTATATAATCATACATACAAGCACAAAGCCAATCATACGTGATAAAATGAGCAATAACACATAATTTTTTTAATTGTTTCTTCGATTGTTTCATTTGCAAATGATCTATTCTTCCACATATGTTATTGTTTTTACACATCCCATCTAGAAACTTCAGTGCCAGAGCTAGATAATTCCTAATAAATTAATGCAATATAAGAATAAGAATATATTAAATGAATGTTCATAAATATTCATTTATAAGTATAAAACAAGTGTGTGAATACTTACAAGCTTATACTAGACATTTGTATAACCCTTTCTCGATGTTCGATAGTGATATACTTGTTTAGTTTAAATTTTTTTGTTGTTTTTTTATTTTTTAGAAAAAAATAAGGTAAATCACATATTAAGATATCGAATATATTACATAAAATCTTATAAACAATTAACATAATGGGTATGCATATCAAGAATTCTTTTGATAGTCGATCTTTAACAAAATGCTTCAAATCTTGATAATTAATAACATCTACATATGACAAAAGAGGATCAGCCAACATATCACTATTATCAACGAATAGTAAAATATATTATGTTGTCAATCTATTTTTAAAGTCTTTGAATGCACTCCCAGCCGACTGCAACACAAGTTTTTTATTCTTATTTGGGATGTCAAACCGTTCCTAATAATTTAAAATAATTAGTATGAACACATTAAATTTTTATTAAATGATCATTTAATAAATTTTATGAAATAGTTGAATAAATATACCACAACCAACTCTCATATACGATCCTTTAGATCATCCAAAACTCATCGCTAATTATGGTACGTGATAAAAATGCTACTACAAATGACCATTCTAATGTGACTAGCCAACTTGGCAGCCTATCAGGCACAGGTTGCCCACTTTGATAAAAATCGACATGAATTTTCATGTTAGTCGCTTGAATTTATTTATTTTATCCCATTGCTTTTCTTTTTTTTTTTTACTACGGGTATGTCTTCTTCATTTTTAGCAGAGGAGATATATGTTCTTTGAATTCCATAATACTTACGATTTTGATCATAATTATATGAAATACACCAAATTGTCTCTTTAAATTTCACACGGTAATAAAATACAACCAATGTCATACTACAATTACTAGATCAATATATGTAAAATATCCTCAAACCAATTTTATAGGTACAAGCCATACTGTGATTCTCACCTTAAATAAAAGTTTCATGCAAAACAAATAATGAGTAAAAAATATACACAATTTTCACAATACCATTCAACAAACCACAATATTTAAACCAAACTACAAAGAAACACTATCAATGCAATGAAGAGAGGTTGGGCGACTAAAGTGACGATGGAATGAATAAAAAAAAATTTATCTATATAGTAAGGAATGAAAAAAATAACTATATCAAAGAATATAAATAATACAACAAACAGATAAAATATGCACATACAGGTACAAAGAAAGGTGCAATGGTGTTGAGTTGTAGATGATCGATAGTGACGAAAGAGATAAAAAAACCAAAAGCAAACTAAATGGATTGATGGTTTAGGGCTTGGTTGCAATGCGGCTTTTTATCGTTTATTATATTAGCTGTTTGGGTTTTCAAAGTTTAAAAAAGGGGAATGAATTTTAAAAATGATCACTAAAGGCGTTTTACCAGAATAAAAGGCCTTAAATGATTTTTGATATTATAAAAAAATTATTTTAAGGCATTTTTTGGATAAAAACACCTTGAATAATCCCTTCAAACAATTTGAAGGAAATTATTCATGGCATTTTTTACCAAAAATACCTTAAATAACCTATTCAATTTTTTATAAAAGAATATTCAAGATGGTTTCTGGCCAAAAATGTCTTGAATAACTTCAAAAAAATGAGAGGGTATTATTAAAGTCATTTTAGGCAAAAATATCTTGAATAATCTCCTCATAAAAATTGAAAAGAATTATTGAATGTATTTTTTGCCAGAAACACCTTAAATAATCCCCTAATAAAAATTAAAGGAAATTATTCAAGACTTTCTTGGCCAGAAAAGTCTTGACTAACTCTATTCAATTTTTTTTAAGAGATTATTTAAAGCGTTTTTGGTCAAAAATGCCTTGACTAATCTCATTCAATTTTTTCTAAAAGATTATTCAAGACATTTTTTTTCAAAAAAAAATGAGAGAGGATTATTCGAGGTGTTGTTTGGGTAAAAGCACATTGAATAATCCCAAAAAAAAATTAGAAAGGATTATTGAAGGTATTTTTTGCCAGAAACATTTTGAATAATCCCATTCAATTTTTTGTAAAGATTTATTTAAAGCATTTCTTAGCCAAAAACACCTTAAATAATTTTCAAAATAAGGGATGGGATTATTGGAGACGTTTTTGGCATAATACGCCTTAAATAATCCCTTTCAAAAAATTCGAGAGGATTATTGAAAGTATTTTTGGTCAAAAACACCTTTAATAATTTTCTCATAAAAATTAAAAAAGATTATTCAAAGTATTTTTTGTCACAAACGCGTTGAATAATCCATTCAATTTTTTATAAAGATTATTAATGGTATTTTCTGATAAAAAATATATTTAATAATCTTATTCAATTAAAAATTAAATTGTTTAAATTATCATCATATATGTCAATAAAATTATAATAATTATTTAAGATTTAATATATTTAAATTTTTTCAATCAAATGAGTGAATTTAAACATAAAATATTTTAAAAATAAAAAAAATTTCAGATATTATATTTTTTAAAAAATTATACTTTTTCTTAAAATCTACAATTTCACAAATCAAATATCTTAAAAAAAATATTACAACAAAGATAAGCAAAAGAAGTTTTGCATTTTTTTCTCACTTTTTCATATCCCATTCATAATCATGTCACTGCTTTCTCATTCATGGGGGTCTTTTCAGCTGTAAAATCACAACATAGCAAATGCCATTTTCCCCATCTAATCAATCATGTTCCAGTTTTTGGTTGTTGCCTTTGGAAGAAAATAAGTGTTCAAACGATTGCAACTCAAATGGTAAACAAACCCCTTCGAATCAGATATGTGTGGCCATAAATGTTTCCGATGACATTGTTATTGATATGACGGAGGAAAAATAAAAGAAAGTCATCTACATGTTACATCTTTTTAACAACGACCCCATCTACATGAAACGACCTTATAGTAAAAAGGAAATGTATCAAATCTGAGATAATACATTCTGATCATACAAACATCTTTAAAAGGTGAAAACTAATAAATTTAAAATTTAAATTTCAACGCTAGCAATTTTTTTTTTATCCCCTTGTTATGGCCATCCTTATAAAAAAATCTAAAATTTTCTTTTGGATGCAAACGTTTGCTCAAGATAGTTGAATAAATGTCTTGGCTTTCTAGCTGGTGTAATTGCCTTGGAAGACCAGTTAATTGCTAAAGGAATTCACAACTTGTTGCTGGACCAGCTTAAATGAGTCCTTTGTTCATCAGGTCTTGATAGAAGAGACTGATTTGTATTCACACTCCAGCATGAATTAAGATGGGACAATGACGAAAATTTGAGGACAACGAGGGTTTGGTGATGGCGTGATATGGGATCAGAATCACGAATTCAGCGGAGTGGAACAAGCTGAAATTGGTGACATGAGTCAATTTCATCAGCAAACTGAAGACTCTAAAATCAGATCCATTCCCCACATTGCAAAATGATGTCACTTTCAAAAGCACGCATGGGAATCCAAATTCCAGACAAGTGGACATGTGATATTTCCTTTCCTCTTAAGGCATGTTATAGTCAAAGCATGACGTTATGCATCAAATTAAATGAACAAACACTCAGAAACGTCACGTATAAATCCTACATTTACACCCATCTAACCTGCCGAAATCAGGGCAGCACTAAACTTTCAAGTCATTGTACAGTTCTGTATACTAGACTAGTATGTAACAGACGACTTTAGTTTTATGCAAAAACAAAGGATGGGAAACAAATACTAAAAGGGTGTTAATGAAACTTAAGTTTCTGTTAGTTTATTTCCATGGCTACCCAGATCATATGCTAGAAATCCAAAGTGCTTCCTTGGCAAAGTAGCTTCTATTGACTACAGCAATGGCAGCTGCTACAGCAGTTCTCCCTGTAAAACTTGCTGCTGTTACAGCTGCAGTCCCAATAACTGATGCAACAGATTTGGTGATGTCTGAAGCATGATACTTCTCATCCAATGATTTTACAGTTTCCATGCTAGTGTTGATCTTATCATTTTGGTCAATTCTATTCCTAAGCTTAACAACCTTTGCTGCTGCAGTTGCTGACACCTAATAGGATTCGTCCAGTTCTTTGGCCTTGACAAGTGCATTTTTGCCTAAAACATAACCATTAGCTAGCATTGTTTTGACAACAGGCACGGCTTCTCCAGAAGCAGAAACAAATTGCCATGAAAAAATTCATCAAATTATTTGAAGCATGTGAGACCATTAAACAGTTTTAACTTGGACTACTAGTTATGAAAAGCAAGTAGATACGATAATCAATTCAGCCATTACGGAAAAATCCTATACAAGATTAATCAAAGAAGAAAATGTCATATTGAGAAACAAACAATGACAACTAGTAAGGACACCAAAAACACAAATATACTATGTACCTGAAGTTCCTAAATAATTAGGCAAGTTCTTTTTTAGTCACAAAAACAAAAATGTTCCCATGGCCCATGTTGCTCATACTTGAACAGATGAGATAGCAAACTCAGAACTGGAATAATCTTGAGAAAATTCCAATTTATTCCTGTCTTCAACACTTGTATTACCCTACTATCCTATACTTCACATTCTTCAAAATTTTGATACCCAACAAATTCAAGATATGCCAACCAATCATGGAATTCTGTTTAATGTCACAAAATTCAATATATACCAACCATGAAATTTCAAAAGGCAAATAAGAAAGACATCAAAATCAGAGACTTACGTTGGAGTCCCTTCCTGAGAGTCCAATAAGTAACATGTGCTTATGGGGGGGGGGGGGTGTAGAGAACCAAGCAATCAACATGCTGTCCTCATCAAGCAGATTAATTCATGTTGTTCATTGTTGAGCTAGTATCCTCTCAAGTCTTCCATGGAGAACCATCCCAAGGATATGCATAATCTATGTATGAACCCCACGTTGATATGCATACAGACTGATCAACAGTTGTAGCTTCCTGACACATCAAAATTTGGGCATTAAAACAATAGCTATAAAATATGAGGAAGTCAGGATGCACGACGTTAAGTTGCTAATGTTCAGTGACATCCCTGCAATCTTGAGTTCAGAGGACATTTAAAAGCATAAAAAGACTGAAAAAAAAAGTAAAGAATTAAGCAGTCATCCCCACTTCTTTTTTGTGTGTCTGGGCTAAACAAGTAAAGGAATCGTCACTCATCACTACTTAACCCAACAAAGGAAAATTTAAAGGAATACCACACCATATATCAGGATGCTAATGAGATTTTCTGTATTGATTGAAAAAGGAAAGGGCTTAAGAGATTATCTTAACAATGATCTGTCTCAATTTTCAAATTGAAGAATGAGGAAGCCTCTTCTTCATTTAGTCTCCACACCAGAACTCCTCAAAGAAATCAATTATATCAAATCTTCATTCCTAATTTACAAGAATTTATTTTCTGATATATGTCTCTAAACGGAGTATATTATTAGTCATACAACTTTAAAAGAAGCAAGGTTGGGCTGCTAGCCTTTCAAGATTTACAAAGTTTAAATTTACCAACTTGTTTAGAGTGGATCACTATTACGAGTTCTCACCTTCTTGGCTAAGTCAAATGAAGCTGATGCACCAGATCTTAAAGCAAGTTCCCTAAATAGATAAGAACATACAAAGTTCTAAATTCTATACAGGCACAAGATGTTGATATTGTAATATTATCTCTTTGGTTCTGCTAAAGTCAAATTGCAGGAATTAGACGAATATCTAACGAGTTGCAGCCTTACTCATAAACCTATTGATCAGTTAGATAAGCTGATAACATACCATAGTAATACATTTTGACGCAAACAAGATGTTATGGTTACAAATCAAACCACAACAAAGATATTGAAGGAAAAAAGGATCAGAACTATCCAGGTAGCTAAAGGAACTCGCTCACAATTTTTTTTCTTCTTTCAGAAAAGAAATGACAGTTACTTCCCTCTCCAGAAGCATGAATCAAAGCTTACACTGAGTAAGATGGCTGTTTCCAGTGAATAAACATCTTTTAATGTGACAAAAACCGTACATGCATATTCCCCACATCTATTTTCAGTAAAGAAAGCAGTTACCTTCATTGAAGCATGAATTTCGAGAAATAACAGAATCAAAGAAATCATGCACACCAAGTATGACAACACTCCTATAACGAGCAGCCAGTCACATTTGCACGAGATTCACAACTTCACATTAGCACTCTAGAACCTACTTCTATCAATGCCAGCATCCAATTGCTCTATCTTGGGTTTACAAGAATGATCAAGTATAAGCTAATGTTTATCAGCTAATCACATCACACTAAAGCGTACCTACAACAGAAGGTTATGTAATTTCAAGTTAAAAGTAAAATTAAACATCTTGATTATGGTAACTCTCATTAGTTCAAGAAATATGTTACAGACAAGAAAAAATGCACTTGCTGGTAAGTCCAATTTGTACAGATTATGAAATCAAACTGAGCAGATTCTGTTAAAGATTTTGATTTTCACATATCATCAGAATGAAAGTACCAAGAATCTAACAAAAATGCATTTCAAACAACAGACATCCTTGCTTTGACTTTTCCTAGAAGAGTCGGTAAACAATAAGTGACATTAAACAGCTTGATCAAAAAACCCTCCTTGATTCAAGAAACCTGTCACAGAAAAGGAAAAAGGAACTTGATGCTAAGTTACATTTGTCCAAATTATGTGAATCATAACCTGAAGAAATTCTACTCAAAGAGATTGATTTTCCATAAAATCAAGTATTGATTATTAATTATCCAACAAGAAATCATTTAAGATGAAAGATTTCTTATCTTTTGACTTTTTTCTCAAAGAACCAGTGAACAATAAGTCCAACAAGTTTACAATGCACAATAAATCTCAACAAAATCATGAAAAATACACTATAATGGAGAGTAATTTGTGGTGTGTATTCAGTGACCAGAAACTGAGTAGCAAAAAGACCACCTGATAATTTCAACATGCTCAATTGCACCATATTAAGCAAAAAAGTCACGAATATCCTTCTCAAGTAGCTTTTGGAGATAAGCTTGTAATTTCAGCAGTGTAACCACCTGGGTACATTGTCTTAAAATTTCACTGAGATAAAGCCAGCCAAAGAGAACCTATTTGAAGGTATATAAATAAAATTTTAGAAGACAACTTTAGTGAAGGCGGCTTGATAATGTAGAAATCATCTTTGTTCATTCCAACACTTTGCAATGCTTAAACCATGGCAATTCCATGTACAAGGCCATTTATTTTGGAGAGATAGCTAGAATTAGGGTAATTTAAGAAAGAGATAACAGTCATTATCATCTTGGGGCAGTGTTATTTATGGATTATTGTGAGGTAAATAATCCTCAGGGATTCCAAGCTCTCATCTATCCTTGCATAGGTGCAAAATGAAAGCCAAAATATTCCTGGAGGCTTCTAAAATCTAATGAAAATACCATGCTGTTTTTATTGTAGCTCGATATTCTAGTATCGACTAACATTCGAATTTCCATTACGACAATTCCAAATCTATTTAACGAGTGGAGTTAAAAGTCTGTAATTTCAAGCAAGGTGCCTTAATCTACTCCAACATCTGCGTAAATGCACCATAACAAATCTTAGTTCAAGTCAAAAGTAATAAAAAGGATGAGCCTAGGGAACAACCATAGCCCATACAATCCTCCAAAGCAAAAAACTTAAATTGGCTTTCAATGTAAGAAACAATACATGTCAAACAATGCAAGCGTGAAGCAAGTTATCAAACTTTTTGACTAAAGTGCAAAAAAAAGGCTTAACTTAAGTACTTAACTACCAAACATGTACATTCAAGAAAAACAATCCTCATGATATTACATGGGAAAAGGGGTACCAGGAAGAGCAAAACCAGGAAAAAGGAAAGAATTAAGAAGAAAAAACTATCATAGCTGATTAATGATGGGGATCAATAATGAGTGAAACTATCAAAATTTTTCCACCAAAGATCAATGTAGAGGCCCTCAATTTCCAACTACCAATCAAAGAACTTAATGAAAAATAGTTAACTAATTGTCATAAACATGCTTGAAATTTATTTTTTGGTATGAATTTATTGATTGACATTCTTGAAAAACCTGAAGTATCGTGAAAGCCAAGAAACGGAAAATGTAACTCATCAAAGCTTAAAAGTATGCAACAAAGTCAATAAAAACTGAAAAAAATAATCTGAAAAGAAGAACTGGGTATCACTGAATTCGCATTAAAAAAATGAAAAAAAAAAAAAAAGTATGAGGCTTTAGTAAAATGGTGATGTGCCAGCACGTGGCAGTGGGTTAGTACAACATGGCATATAAGTTCAGTAGTGTCTTGTTGGTCATTATTTGTTATCAGTGGGATCCTAGATTTTTAGGGTATTTATATTTTTTATATTACAATAAAATTATACTTATTTTTATATTTTATTGGTAATTTATAAAATAAAATTATATTTAAATTATTTATTAAATATTTATATTATTGATAAATAATTATATTTAACTAGTGATTAGTAAAAATAAAATAATAAAAATAAATTAAGACTTTATGTTAAGTATAAATTCAAGTAACAAAGTAAATTATTATATGATGAAAGGTATAAAATGAATGTATAAGATAACATATTATATAAATGAATTATCATATGATAAAAATAAAATATATAATGATAATAGTGTGTTTATAATATCTTTTATATATATATATATGTGTGTACTTTTTAAAATATTAAGATCATAATTTTAATATTTTTTTATCCCTCTCTACGGATGTTGGTATTTTGTCGAACTACATAAATTATATTTCATTTTTATTTCATTTATTTTTGTATATTATTTTTAATAATAAATAATTTTTTTAAAATAATTTAAATTTTGAAAATTTAATGGGTTGTGCTTGACCCATTTAAGCACGAAAAATAGTGGTATGCTTGCCCCAACAAAACCCATAAAAATTATGGACTTACAGTTTAAAGGTCGTACTAGCAAAACACATCAAAAATAGTGTTGAACCTACACAATCTGTTAACACATGAATTAATATATTTAAATGGATTGTACTAGCTAAGAGTCATTTGACACCTTTAATTACAATGTCACTCTCATTAATGGAGTAGTGTGCATTCTCAACAGAGAATTGGTTTTTTTTAATAAATACTTTTTTTGTTAAAATAAAATTTTCAACTTAATATATGCACTTTTAAAAAAGGAAATATTAAGGAATGCTATTGACATTTCTTAATTTGATATTTAAAAAATATATAATTAATACATTATTTTTAATTTAGTAACATTAAATGCTTACTTGAAAAAAATATATAATTAATGTATAATTGCTTAATTGAAAATTCCCTTTTTTTTTTTAATGTGAAGGGTATTTTCAAATTGTGGGATATTAAAAATCATTAGTATATATTTTTATTATAATATTTTTTTAGAAAAATATATCTTTTTAAATAGAAAATGTATTTTTTAAAATGAAGATTAAATTAAAATTCCAACAAAGTTATCAATTTAATTTACAATATTAAAATCATTAGTATTTATTTTTATTATAATATGATTTATTAGTAAAATTAATTTTTTTAAAATACAAAAAGACTTTTAGAAAAATTAAGATTAAATTGAAAAATTCCAACAAAGCCATTAATTTTAATTTATAACATTAAAATCCATTAGTATTTATATTTTATTATACTATGATTTATTAGTAAAATTTTTATATTCTTTTTCAATGTATTAAAATCATCAATTATTTATATTAAGATAAAAAAAATTTTAAGCAAGCTTGTTACTATAACTAAAAGAATAATTCTTTTTTTAGATAAAGAGAATTGTTCATTATGATTTAAAAAATTGGTGAAACTTGTTTGCATGGTGCAATCATGCATACATAACCTAGTTTTAGTCAGTTACTAAAGGGACAGATTTTGTTAAATAATGTGTTTTTTAAATCAAATTACTCCAAGATATATAAAATGGTTGTAAAATGAAAGGTTAGCCAGGGTATTCCACTCAATTTAGTATTTTTCCTTTAAATGAAGAGCATATATATATATATATATATATATACATATATATATGGTGGTTATTAATTTTGACATACGCTGCGAATTAATTATTATTTGAGTATAAATAAATATCAATTATATATAATTATTAATGATAAGATTTAAAGAAAAATTATCAGGATTCTACATAAAAAAGACAAACATATGTAATTATAATGATCTTGTATATATTAAAACTATTTTATATAAAATCAATAAAAAATTCAAACAAATATCTTAAATAAATATAAAAATAAATTAAAGTATAAAAATTTAAATTAACCCATAAAATAAATATATATATAACTAATAATTATAAAAAAAAAAAGAAAATATAAATGTAACTATAAATCCATAATTTTAAATTACAATAATAAAATACCTCTTTCTCCACAAAGTTTTTCCAAGTGCACATGTCATTACATCAAAGTCAGGTAGAAAACTTTCATTTAATGTTTAGATAAAATGTTCTTTTAATTACAAAAAAAAAGACTATTAAAAGAGAAATAATTTTGTATATAAACAGAATATTTCTTTATAGTATTTTTTGAAATAAGTGAATTTGGAATTATATTAATATTATAAAATATTATATTAACATAGGCCATATATTAGTATAGGACAATATCATTCAAATTGATATTTTAACTGCAAATCCAAATTCAAACACAATTTATAGATTCTTAGTTGTAATTTTTTTTTTTTTTTTATAAAGAGGTTATAACTATTATTTTTATTATAAAATTCAATGTTAAAGCAACCCAAAAAAAAAAAAAAAAGAAAGTTGTCAATCCACAAAATCAGAATGTGCAAAAGCCCAAAGAAAGTACAAAAGGTAGAATGATGAAAGCCCATGGGGCTATACTTTAAGGCCTCTTTTGCGGGCTGACTTTAGTTGACTTTAATTATAATCATTGTCATTCGTTGAGAAATTTGACAAATTGCCTAAAACAACTTTGCCTTTTTCTCTTTTAATCATTCCCCTCCATGCAATTTCAAGGCAACCTAAATTGCCTGTTCTTACGGCAAAAAAAGTTTTATATGCCTCCTAATATTTATGAATTACAGTTTTCTATCACATTTTAAATGTTTTAAATGTTTAACCCTCATGTTTTTATATATAAAAAAAATTAGTAATTTGCTCTATATATTGATTAATTTCGCGAAACTAATGCTTCAGGATGCAAATTTTGCCTTTTTTTTTTTATATTTTTTGTAATAAAATGAACTCGCCAAAATTTTCAATGTGTATTAGCTTCTTTGAGATAATTACTTATTTGGATAAAATATCCATGCCTAATTATTTATATATATATATATATATAAATTGCCTTGAACTCAAATATAAGATACTATATATAGCTATGAAGATTGAAAATTATGCCAACAAAATAAAAAAAAAATTCACTTGCCATTTTAAGAATAATATTGCCTTACATATGTATGTACGTATATACATATATATATATATAGAGAGAGAGAGAAAGAGTTTTTCAAATGTTCGAAGTTAAATATTTCTTTGCTAGAATTAATGATCTAATCCTTAGTAATGGAAAATTTTAATTGATTTGCATTAATAAAAATTATATTTTGGAATAGTGATCATATATATAGTTACTGCATATATACTACAATTTTTTTCAATAATAAAAGCTAAAAGAGAAAACTCTCATATCCAAAATAAAGGATTTCATTGAAAAAATTGCATGAGTTTCTTCATGCTAAGGTAAGCATATGATTCACCAAGTAATTATTCATAGATATTGAACTTGATTAACACAGGAATCCATTATAGCTATGAAATAAGTTCAGATTAATTTGTTGTTGTTGGACTTAAATTTCATACAAGAGTTCCCATTTTGTGTATGTTTGTATATAGTTAAACTACTTATAATATCAATGATGGATGTAAAGCTTAACTTATAGTGGGTATCTCAAAAATGGAAAATAATTAAAAAAGTAGAAAATAATAAAATTTGAAGAAAATTTTTTTCTTAAACATTAAAAATTTTTCTGGACACTTATAAATAGCTAAAAACAAAAAATTTAAGTAAAAATTTACTTAGACACATCAAAATTTTTTCTAAACGTATTTTCTGTGGATAGAATTAATAAATTTGTTGACATTTCTTATATATATATATATATATATATATATATATTATAAATAAACACTTAAAAAAATTTTTGAATTCGCCGCTGCTTAATTATAATATATTGGTATTACTGCAAAAAAATGCCTAAGCTTAATTAACAACAAATGATGTTATTATATTTTAGTAAGAATATTATATACATTAAAGTTGATCAGGTAATTTTTGGCAAATTGATTCTAGTCCTATCATTCAAAACATGTTTACTAAAAGATAAACAAGTTTCTGAAACTATAGTACATGATGTTCCTAATGAGTAGACTTTGCATGGGGTATTGGGGGGTCGGATTATGATTCAATATTACCTGTGACACTTATGACAACAAAGAAGAATTCGTTTTCTGATCCATGCTTTGCTCTTCTGTCTTAACCCTTTCTCGCATTTGTTTCTTTGAAAATTAATTATTAGTATAGTTACCATAGTCCCACCATCTAGAGAAATTTGTCACGCAAATGCTTCCATATATTGCCTTACCCTCTCATTCATTTTTTGTTACTTTTTAACTTCAATACTACATGCTATATTGTGAAAATCAGATTTTTGTCAACAATCATATAATTTGTTGATTAATTATGATTCAATTCATGATAAATTCAAATATATAAAAAAAATAAATCGTTGGTATCTTTCGAGGGGTCGAGTGTATTATATTATATATAAACAAATATTATTAATAAGTTAGTGATCAATAATATTATAATTATATCTGATTGAAACAAACAAGATATGGAAAAATCTCCTAACACATGTAGGTCATACTTAGCAAAACTTAATTTGTTTTCCATCAAATCACTCTCTAACGATGATTTTGGAGCTTCCGTATTGCATTATAACACTAGAGCCCAACTTACCGACAAGAAGCTTAGCATCAACACATTCTTCTTCTTTGTTTCTCTTGTTTCAAAATAGAAACCTCCTTAAATCATATTAATTTCATGTAAATTAATATATTAATTAAACGTTGATTCGAAAAAGGAAATTCAAACGATCATATTCTTTAAGAAAAAGATCATTCATACATTTATTATTGAACTAAATGCTCTAATCATATATATATATACACGACTTCCAATAAAAGAAAGATATAAATTAATTAATTAAGCTTGTCTAATGCCAACAAAAGTAATAGTATTGCCATTAAAATTAAAGGGTTTGCTAGTGCAAGTCCTTTTATAGTACAAAGTAATTACAGTGCACACCCTTCCACATCGGGAAGCATCGTAAAATATATTCTATTTTTTTTTTTGATCTAGTGACCAAAACCTAGTAAGAAAGTGCAAAAGAGCCATAAATTTTGATAAAAGTTGGTTTATTATTACATAATTAAACTCCTTATTATTGCAGCTTCTGCACTATCAGCATCAATAGTGGCCAAGAGCTGGGATAGTCGCTCACTTAGATCATCCACTTCCCTATGCAAGCTTCTAATGTAATTGCAAGTCTCTTGCAAAACCTTGGATGCAGATACCTGCAATAGGAGTTCAGTCAAATCCAAATGCCATTGTAAACAATAAGTCACTTTCTTCTGACAAAGCTGATCGACATTATTATTTTATATAATGCTATATTTATATATAAAATAATATAATCCAATTGAGTCAAATTGATTCAAGAAATCATTTGTAATCATGTCGAGCCAAAATCGGCAAATTAAGTAAACTATTCAGGGCATGTGCATTACAGTGTATATCCCCACACAATGAAGCTAACACCATGCTTTAATTAAGAGATAATGTCACAAAGTATTTGAATTATAATAAAATATTAAATTTAATATTTATTTTTTAAAAAATTTATATAATACTTGAATTATAAATTTATTAATTAATTTAATATTTTAAAAATTATTTATCAATTATGTATCATTTTTTAAAATTAAGCTATTAAAAATAAATATTATATTAATTATCGAATCAAACATCATGTTAAAATATTTACCATAATTAAATAAATCAGATGATTTTGGATTAGTCAAAGTGAGGCACTGTTTTAAGTCAATGAGAAGCTGAAACCTATGAAAAATATGTTTCCTTGACACCCGGGTCAAGTTTTCGAACTGTTTTTCGAAGACCACTACTATTATTATAACTGAAATATACTATTCTCATGTGGCACATCTGAACAAGGTGAATTAGCTTACTTTACAGTTTCCACACCTTTCCTGCAGCTTTGCATTTAGGGAAAAATAAATTTCTTTTCACTTGTTGATTTTCTTGAAACAGAGATGGAAGAAAGATCAGAGACATGCATGTTCTTATAGTACCTTGTCAGATCGCCTATCGCGAATCTCAGGAAGAAGTTGGCGTAACTTGGAGACAAGTTCAATGATCTGTTCATCTGAAATCCTGGAAACACCTGCTGTCGACTGCCCCGACGACCTTCTGCTAGACATCTTGGAAATGAGCAAAAACCAAGAAATGCTCTTGCCCTTGGTATAACCCTATGGGTTTAAAATATTCAACAACTACCAAAACCAAGCTATAGCTATAGAAAATGTTTTATGTTGGCAAGAAATTAAGGAATAGAGGAGTAGTAGGAGTAGTGATAGATATAAGATATGAAGAGTTGGAGAAAGCGATCAGAGAAATATAAAGAGGAAGGAAAGGACCATCCAAGAGGTGAGAAGGAGGCAGAGAAAGAAAATACAATAACAAAGAAAGCGATGTTGGATGTGAAGAAAACAAGAGCATCGGAGAACGCAAGAGTTGGACGCGAGGACTTTAGTTTTTGTTGGGATTTGTCTTGAATCTCATAATTTCACATCGAAAGTTAATGAGTTTTGAATTTGTCCAGTATCTCACATCGAAAGTTTAGTAAAAGTATAAAGGGTTTCACCCTTATAAATAAAGTATTTTATTTTTAGTTTGGTAATCCCAGAGAGTTAGACACCAAAAGAATAGCTAAGTGAGTAGGCTATTAAAAGGGTGTAATTTGGTTTTGGGTTAAGTTTTTGAGTAAGAAGTTTTATGAGACTTTTCTCATTCTAAAAGTTTCACAGTTGTAAAGATTTATTTGTTAGTGGATTAGGTTTGGAGTATGCCATTTTGAGTTGGGCCGAACCAAATATATTTGTGTTTTTATTTTTTATTTGAGCTTGCTATTTTGTGTGTGGGTATTATTTTTTTCAACAAGTGGTATCAGAGTGAGGTTCGAGATTTAAGGATTATGGGGCCAAGAGATCGTGAAGTAATGTTTCAAGATGTCTGAAGAAGGTATGTCTGATATGCCTATGCCTAAGTTTGAGATTTCGTTGTTTGATGGAAAAAGTAATTTTATGTTATGGTAAAATACAGTTCAAGATCTGTTAGTACAACAAGGATTGGATCAGGCATTAGAGAATAGTAAGCCCGAGTGAATGTCTGATGCTAATTGGAATAGGATTCAGAAGAAAGCTGTTAGTACTATTAGATTGACGTTAACTCCAGAGGTAAAATACAGTGTGTTGACTGAGAGAACTCCAAAGAGTTTGTGGGATAAGGTTAAAAGTATTTATGCTTCGAAGTCATTGACTAATAGATTATGTTTAAAGATGGATCTATATTCTTTGAAGATGAAAGAAGGTATGAGTCTTCATAATTACCTGAATGAGTTTAATAGATTGATTTCTCAATTGCTAGCGATTTCTATTGATGAGTTAAAAGATGAAGAGAATGCTTTAATTTTGCTGTCATCTTTGCCCAAGTCTTATAGGTCTTTAGTTCAGACTGTGTTGGTAGGTATGTCTACTTTGAAGTTGGATGATGTGACTGCCTTGTTGCGTGAGAATGAAAGGTTTATGGGAGTTCAGAACTCATCACTTAGGGGGAGTACACTAGTTGTAGATGGTTTTGATCAAGGAAAGACTCAAAAGAGGATTGATGGATTAAGAGGGAGATCCAAGTCAAGAAATAAAAATTACAGTGATATAAAATGTTATTATTGTGGTGAGAAGGGATATATCCAAGTACGCTACAGGAAGCTGAGAAGGGATATAGCTACTTTTAAAAGGGCGAATGATGAGAAAAAATCAAATAAAAAAAGAGTGATACTGCTATTGTCGTGTCTGATGATGATGATGTTGTTTTGACAATTTGTGTTGATGAGACTCAGACTTTGAAAAGTGATAAAGATTGAGTTTTAGATTCAACTGCTACAGTTCATGTTTGCAATAATAAGAGTTGCTTTGTCGAGTTGGATGAGAATGAGAAGTATGAGGATATTGTGGTTGCTAACAAAGAAAATGTGCAGATTCAAGGCATTGAGAGTGTTCGCCTTAGATCTCATAACGGTGTTATTAGGACACTTCGTCATGTAAGGTATGTACTAAGTTGTCACTATAATTTGATTGCTTTGGGTGAGTTAGCTTCTCGAAAGTACACATATTATGGTAGTAATGATTAGTTGAAAGTGTATAAAAATTGTAGTGTGATTTTACAAGAAAATAGGGTCAAAAATCACTTGTACATGCTTGATGAAGGCTCAATTATTGGGATCCCTATGATGAAAGAAAAGAAGAAAGGTAAACATGTTAGCTTTACAGATACTGTTGAAGTGTTTGGAGATTCAAGTCAAGGGAGGATTTGTTAGGATTTACCTTGAATCTCATAATCTCACATCGAAAGTTAGTAAGTTTTGAATTTATCCAGTATCCCACATCGAGAGTTTAGTAAAAGTAAAAGGGATTTCACCCTTATAAATAAGATATTTTAATTTTAGTTTGGTAATCCCAAAGAGTTAGACACCAAGAGAATAGCTAAGTGAGTAGGCTATTAAAAGGGTATAATTAGATTTTGGGTTAAGTTTTGAGTAAAGAGTAAATAATAGAAAGAAAAGAACTGTCTTTTCTGTATACTTTCCCCGGTTCCGTTGCTACCGTGGGCTTTACGCAATCGATCGGATCATATAGATATCCCTTCAACACAACATAGGTCGTCGAAAGGATCTCGGAGACTCACCAAAGCACGAAAGCCAGGATCTTTCAGACTTTTCTCATTCTAAAAATCTCACAATTGTAAAGATTTATTTGTTAGTGGATTATGTTTGGAGTAGACCATTTTGAGTGGGGCCGAACCAAATATATTTGTGTTTTTATTTTTGATTTGAGCTTGTTATTTTGTGTGTGGGTTCTGCGTGCGGGTGTTATTTTTTTCAACCTGAAAAATAACACCCACACGCAGCAATCATACACAAAACAGCAAGCTCAAATCAAGAATAAAAACACACAAATATATTTGGTTCGGCTCAACTCAAAATAGTATATTCCAAACCTAATCCACTATCAAATAAATCTTTACAATTGTGAGACTTTTAGAATGTGAAAAGTCTCCTAAAACTCCTTACTCAAAACTTAACCCAAAACTCAATTATACCATTTTAATAGCCTACTCACTTAGCTATTCTCTTGGTATCTAACTCTATGGGATTACTAAACTAAAATCAAAATATCTTATTTATAAGGGTGAAACTTCTTATACTTTTACTAAACTCCCAATGTGGGATACTGAACAAATTCAAAACTCACTAACTTTCAATGTGGGATTATGAGATTTAAGACAAATCTCAACAAATAAGTGAAATTATACATGATAAGAGTTTCCGTTTATTTTGCAAAAATTGATTTTTGAAAAATAATTTATATATTTTTAAATGTTTATTTCATAAAAAACTAGGTGGTTAATGAAAAATAATTTATTAATCAATGAAAAATAAAGTTATTTTTTAAAAAATTATCTTATAGATTTGCAAAAAAAAAAAGATATTTTTTGAAAAAAAAATCGTTTGTAAGTAAAATTATTTATTAATACTTTTGAGTATAATTTTACTTATAAATAATATTATTAATAAATAAATAATATTATTTTAATAAATAATATATTAATAAATATTATTATAAATTAATGTTATATTAATAAATAATATTATATTAATAAATAAAATTATAATATATTAATAAATAATATAAAAATAATAAATAGTTTTATTTTAAGTATTTTTTATATTAACATAATATTTTAATATTAAATATTATTATTAAAATATAATTATTTTTTAATATTAATAATTTTGATAATAAATAATTTCAATATATTTTAATAATAAATCATTTTTAATATTTTAATAGTTACATTAATATTATTTGAAAAAAAATTTAGAAAACAAACAAATAACAAAAATATTTTTTATTAATTCATCCAAATAATAAAAGAAATTTCAATTAAAAAATAAATATTTTTTTTAAAAAAATTTTTAAAGTTATTTTTTTGTTAAATAAACGGAGCCAGAGAGAGAAAGGGGAATGGAATAAGACTTATTGGTTTTTGTTCCCAACTTTTCAAGTGGGCTTAAAGAGATATGTTTCCTTTTCAGGTAACATTGTGGGCCTTCATGCGCATGTCTCAATACACAATACCATGTGATCATCATCCTCCAATTCTCCTCTCACTCCCTCTTTGAAACACTGAATTCCACAACCCCCAAATCACCTTTTCATAGCTTTGCAATGGTTTTTTTTTTTTTTTGCCCATTCAAAAAACCGGAACCTGTTTTGTTTTATAACTGCTTTTCCTTCTTCATCTTCTTCTTCTTCATCACAAAACAGCTCCTACGTTTCAGGTTGATCTCTCTAACTTCTCTACTTCAGTCTTTTTACAGGTTTCTGATCCTTTGGTATATATATATTAGAAAACTGTAAATATTGATGATAAGCATGTGCACTCTAAGACCCATGATCACCTAACACTTCGCAACAAAATTTTGATTGATCAAATGAAAAAGGATGGTACAAAACGATTACTTCACAGTGATATATATTTTTTTCATTCAAATTATAATACCTAATTATATTATTAAAAAATAATTATTCATTATATATCACATGCAATAATTAAATAATAAAGATCTATTTTAATATACTAATATGATAGGTAATAAATCATTAATTTTTTTAATACTTTAATTATATAATATGATTTAAATAAAAGAGATATATGTTGATGAAAAGTAATAAATTTATACATAGTCAAATAATTATTTGTTGTTTTTGGAATAAAAACTGTTAAAAGTATACATTTCTTTTTTTGTTAGTGAGAAACTTTTATTAATAATTAATTAATAAATGGATTTTAAGAAAACAAGCAAGGATCTAGGTCTATCTGATCTCTCTCAAATAATTGTCTTTTCTTCTTTGTTTGGGACATAACTGCGTGAGTGTTGGGACCTTTTGATTTTCAAACCCTCGAAATCACATGAATTTCTCTGGCACACACGACATGACACGTGGCATGTCTTAGCTTATTACATTATAATATAAGGGTTAAAATTTTCTAAAACAGGCATGGCAATGAAATTTCCTTGCTTTTGTCTAGCGCAGTCACATGTCACTAGCAAAAGAAATTTTTTTTTTTTTAAAAAAAGGTCATGCCCCTTCTTTTGTTGGTTCCCTGGCCTCCCTAGCTAGTTCTCTCTTGCGCTTACTCTCTCTGGATCTTATTACTGCAATGTCTACAACCAGATTAAGTTTTTGCCAACCACCAACACGTTCTTGAATGAACATTATTATGGGTATCTTTGATCTTTTCAAACCTCTTATTTTATGTTATTTATTAGGTAAAATATATATATATATATATTCGTATTTAAAAAGTATTATCTATTTTGATTAAAAAATTTTATAAATTGATCTCACAAAATACATTTCATATATGTATATTTAGGTCATGTTTAATGTATAAAATAATAGATAGGATAAGATAATAATTATTTTATATTATATCTGATTTATATTTAAAAAATGATAAAATTATAAGGAGGATTAATTATTCTTAGTACATGATGATTCAATTCTCTCAAAACAAAATTAAAGAATTATTTTAATTTATGAAATTGAATTTATTTATCTTATTATACTCTTAAAAATTATATTAATAATTTAAATTATATAAAATTTAAAGAATAATAACTTTGATCAATAAATAAATTATTTTATCTTAATTTTTATACACATCAAACATAAAATAAAATGATATTATCTAATTTAATAATTTTTTAATATCATTTTATTTTATTTTATTTTATTTTTATATATCAAATACATTCTTAAATCTTTATATATATATATTTATATTTATATATATTATAACTGATTCTTCGTAAGTTCTCAATTACACACGTTACAATAATATATTATAATATGCTACATGAATAGGCTAACTAGCTAGGTTTTGACAGTTTTTCCAGTTTCCTTTAGGGTGGCTTTACTTTCGGGCAAAATTTTCTTTTTCCACGTAAATCAATCACAGTTAGTGATAGGTCGGTTTCATTTACCTTCTCACATGGTTATTTGACATTTTGCATGAAAGAATAATGCAGAAGAATGGACACCTTCTCACATGGTTTTTTGACATTTTGCATTAAGGAATAATGCAGGAGAATGGACTCACACTTCGCTTTATTATTATTTTCTTTAATTTCTCTTCAGCTACCACTTAACTTTTGTATCCATAATTTCACATTTGAGATGATGAGGGGGAATTACTATATCACTTATCCAATTCATAATTTAATATTTATTAGAAATAACTTGACAATCCGATCTAACTTTTGAGATATTATTTATTTTGTTTTAATAAATAGTACAATTTTATTTATAAAAAATATTTTACAAAAAGCCTCAACATATAAATATAACGTATATAATAATTAAGTCCTCATAAATTTCATAATGTGAGATTTTTATATTGTAGGTGTCATGGTGATTAATTAAATGAAATCTTAAATTATTTTAAACAGGTGTTTGATTAAAAAAAAAGTTAGATTATTGATCAAAAATTTTTTTTTTAATTTGATTTCTTAGTTTAGTTCATAGAATTTAATGTCTAAAATTTTCAATAATGTCAAAAAAAAGAGGATGATAACACTAAATCAAAAACTCACTTCTCCCTAAAGTTTTTTAAAATTCTTGATGAAATGTAAAATTTATCAAACTTTTGACTCAATAATAATTTTTTATTTTACTCATGAAAATCAACATAATTGCATGATAAATCGAGACCCATTCTACACATAAAATTGCATTCCTAGCTACACAATTGGACACTTGACAATGATCATGTGTATTTAAATTTTATAAATTTAAATATTTGTTTTCAATTGATAAAGTTTTAGAAAGATAATGTTTTTGAATTGTAAATATAATTGATCTTGTATAAAATAAAATCTTAAAAAATTAATGTTTTTAATTACACAACAGTATTATATTAGAAATATAGTCATGTGTTATAATATGTTATGAAAAAAATTAATTATAATAAAATAACATTTTTTTAAAAATATATAGTAGATTGTTTCAAAATTAGAATTTTGAATTTTTTTATAGTTTCAAAAATACTATGTTTTTAACATAAGAAATATAGTTGATCGTAAAAAATAATAACAAAAAATATTTTATATTTTCAATATCAACAAAGTTTTGTAATATGAAAACTTAATAATTGATAAAACATAACAATTTTATATAAAAATATTATTGTTGATAGAGTCAATATAAACCAAAATTTACTTTAGTTTTAACTATCGTTTATATATAAAAACATAGTAATTGATAAAACTAAATTCTAGTTTATATTTCTCTATATCAATGACTACATTTCTTGTTATGGAAATGTAATCATTGATAAACCGTAGTAATTGATCATTTGAAACTAATAACGCTTTTTATATATAAAACGTAGTTAAAACCAAAATAAATATCATATTTCTATAAATTAACAATGTTTCTTGTTTTAAAAATGTAGTTATTGATAAAACATAGTAATTGTTCAATTATCACTTAGCAATAATCACATTTTTTACATATAAAACGTAATTGATAATAGAAAATAATAACAAAATAAATAATATTTTTGTAATATCAACAATGTTTTTTATTCTAAAAAGTAATAATTGACATATCTATTTTTATTCTCCTATTTTAATATTGAATAGTTATTTTGTTTTGCTAAACCTAAGACTTTAATTAAACCTTAGATCATAGCCTTTCTGTTTCACACAACATCACTTTTTAGCTTTGTGATTTCATCTTCATTTGGTTCAGTTTAACTTATCTTTATCATTAGCCATTCAGTTTACCCTCAGTTTTGTATGATCGAGTTTATGTTTTTTAGTTTTTGAATTATTTTTTTACGTCAAATTTCTTCTTGCTATATTGTTAGATGTGGGTTAAATCTTGATTTAAAAGTTGTTGATCTATCATATATATTCTTGTTATTTGTTATTTGTTCGATTTAGCTTAGATCTTGATCTACTTAAATGTTTTCTTGCTATTTGTTATTCGTTAAACGTGACTTAAATCATGATATACCAGATGTACATTATTACTTTTTACACATATCTTTAACATTAACAAAAATATTTCTTGTAAGCAATTATGGCTTGTTTATCAACAAAAAAAAATATACAATTGATAACAATGCTTATTTTGCAAATGAATTGGATGGAAAGTATGTTTTAACTGTTACGTATTATTACTGTGACATTAGTTACTATGAAACTTAGAAAAAGATATAGAATCTCTTATGTTAATGAAACTTTGAATAGGCTTCAGATTAGGTCATTAAACTTAAACAAAATGGTATTTGAGAGTAATATACAAAGTGTGGATAATTGTAAAATAGATAAGAAAGTTTTTACAAAATTATATCAGTTACTTTAAACACAATAAGGATTAAAGACATTTAGAGATATGTCAATAAAAGAAATGGTTATTAGCTTATCTCACATCATTACCCATCATAAGAAAAATAAGGTTATGAAGAGTCAAGTAGCCAGATCTAAATATACAATTAATAGATAATTCCATGCTATGTTGAAATCTGTTTTGAGATTGTATTCCTTGTTGTTTAAGAAACTAAAACCAATAGTAAAAAATTCGATAGATAATAGATGAAAATGATTCTAAACAATACATTAATCATTGCTTCCTCTAAGTAAATATTAATAAATCTTAATTTTGTATAATGTAAATGTATTAATCAAAGTTTTTGATTTACGATTGTTTAGGTGCCTTAAATTGAACTTACATAAAGGTGAATGTGAACTCAGTTGACAAGTTTAGGTACAGGTTTAAGAAAAATGAAATTACTATAAATGTTCATAGTATTTCCACACCAGATATATAATTCATTTATATTCTACTGGAATGAGAAGGCTCTGCAACAAATGACAAAGTACTCAAAGATGCCATTACATGTGGAAATGGTTTAATAATTGTATAAGGTACTAGCTTAAATATTTTGATTTTAGTTATGCTATGGAACACATTTTAAATGTATATTAATGCATTGTGACACTGAATTAGGTTTTTATTATTTGTGTAATATTAGATACACAAATGAAAAAAAATTTTTGGCACCTTATAAAGGTAAAAAATGCCACTTGAATGATTAAAGGCCATGATACCATCCTATTATACCCTAAGAATACTTCAATATAAAACGCTCTCAAGCAACAAATTTTATTGAGAGATGTTTTGGTATATTGAAAGCTAAATGGGTAATTTTAAGAGAAATATTATTTTATCCAATTAAAACACAGTATAGAATCATTTTTGTTTTCCACCTTCTCTATAATTTTTTAAGTCTGAAATATTAATTGACCCCATTGAAAGTGATATTGGTGAAGTGAGTAGTGTCGTAACGTCTAGATCCGGGGATCTATCGCTAGACATTGACTTTCAGGGAGTCGCCACCAATCTTTTTTGTCTAGGTGCGATTGGCCACCTATGGAATCTGTCCTTTCAGGGAACACCTAAGTTTAAGGGTCCCTAGAAGAATAGGTTCAGGTCTGCTAACTAGAACAGGGTTCGGGAGTTCGGTTACGTGTGAGGAAGGTTATAGCACCCTCACAACGCCCATCAAAAGATGGTACCAGCTTAAATTTGTATTATCCAAAAGCCTTAAAATTTTACCAAGTAATTAATTGTTGGAAATTATTCTCAATTGACTCTAATACTTTTAGCAGAAAATTGAGAAAATTCCCTCACCTCAAGAGTATGCAAGAAAAACTACTGTTTCACTTGCAGAGGCTCCGTCGTCGGATTATTTAAAGAAAAATCAAAATCAACCAATTAATTAATTATCGAAAATTATTCTCAATTGACTCTAATACTTTTAGCAGAAAATTGAGAAAATTCCCTCACCTCAGGAGTATGCAAGAAAAACTACTGTTTCACTTGCAGAGGCTCCGTCGTCGGATTAATTAAAGAAAAAAAAAATCAAAATCAGCCAAGTAATTAATTATCGGAAATTATTCTCAATTGACTCTAATACTTTTAGCAGAAAATTGAGAAAATTCCCTCACCTCAGGAGTATGCAAGAAAAACTACTGTTTTTACTTGTAGAGGCTCCGTCGTCGGATTAATTAAAGAAAAAAGAAAAAAAAATCAAGATCAAAATCAAAGTCAAAAAATTCAAAAAATTCAAAAAATTCAAAAAAAAAAAAAAAAAAAAAAAAAACCTGGAGCGGCTCGGATCGCGGCTCGGCTTGGTGCGGCTCGGCTCGGCTCGGAGGGGCTGAAACGCGCGGGTCAGAAAGCGGGTCGACGCTTCGGGTCGGGTCGGGTTCGGCAAAACGCGCGGATCCTCTTATTAACTTAAAGCCAAAACGACGTCGTTTTGGGAGGGTATAAAAGGCACCTTCCTCCGTTTTTCAGTAGACCGTTCCTCCCCTCTCTCTCTCTTCTTCCCTTCTTCTCTGCCTTCTCTCTAGAATTTGAAGAACGCCGGTACCGGATTCTGGAAATTTCGCCGGAATCTGGGAATTTCGCCGGAAATTGGCCGGAAGTTGGCCGGATGGTCGCCGGTTTCTGGGATTCTCTGTCGGAAACTGGGTCTGTCGCCGGAAACTTCAAAGTTCGCCGGAATTTTTTGCCGGAAAATTCAAAAGTCGCCGGAATTTTCGCCGGAATCTGGAAATTTCCCAGAAATTTCCAGAAAATTTTTTCGCCAAATTTTTCTAAAAAATTTTTCTTACTGCCAGAACACTCCTAAACTTTTCCTTAGCTCTCTAAACACCCCTATTCTCTCAATCAGTAGCTTTTGCTTCTGTTTTCTGTGTTCTTGACTGTTCCAAGGGGGTCCCTTTTATAGGGATTGATCAGGAGTTTCTGATCAATCCCAATTCCTCTTTGGACGGGAATTCAGTCTTTGAATCCAATTGGACTCTTCTGATTGAATTCCCCTTCAGAGTGGGAGTCTTCAACTTTGAATCCTAGCCCTCCAAAATAAAAATTAAAAAAAAATTAAAAAAAAAAATCTAGATAATTGGAAAGATAAATCAAAAGATAAAAAATTTTCAAATAATATCTGAAAATCAGAAAAAATCAGAACAGATAATTAAAAAAAAAGATAAGAATAATAATATAATAATAATAAATATATAACTATATACATATAAATCTATTCTAATGAAAAAAAAAATATATATATATATATATACATATATTAATACATAATAATAAATAATAAAATACACAAGAGAGAAAAAAAAAATAAAAATAAAAATAAAAAATAAAAAATACGGGTAAAAATTCAATTGGGCCTTGCCCATTTGGGCCAGGCCCAAATGATCTGGGTCAGGCCCAATTGATCCGGGTCAGGCCCAATTGATCCGGGCCCGGACCTGATTGGGTGTCTACAGCTGCCCCTCTTTGCGTATTTTCTGTGAAACAGAAATTGCGCAAAGACGTAGACACCCAGTCAAGACCCGACTCGACATTTTCATTTTTTTTTTATTTTTTTTTTTTTAGCTCCTCTTGACAGAGGCTCTACGACTTTGAAAAATAAATTGCTCCTCTAAACAGAGGCACCACGACTTTGGAAAGATAAATTGCTCCTCTAAACAGAGGCAACGAACTTTGGAAAGTAAATTGCTCCTCTAAACAGAGGCAACGAACTTTGGAAAGTAAATTGCTCCTCTCAACAGAGGTACCACGACTTTGGAAAAATAAATTGCTCCTCTAAACAGAGGTACCACGACTTTGAAAAGTAAATTGCTCCTCTCAACAGAGGTACCACGACTTTGGAAAAATAAATTGCTCCTCTAAACAGAGGCAACGAACTTTGGAAAGTAAATACTCCTAGACAATCATGTCCGAAGGAGTTGAAAGTTGTGTTTGAAGGGATTTCAGGAGATTATGCCCAAAGATCTTATAAATCAACCCTGATACCAAGAGACATCCTATTTCGAGGATTAGGAACTTACCTGACAAGTTTCTTCTCAAACTTGCAAAGTCTTTTTATATCTGTCTTTTTCATGTGGGATGTTGGAACACCCCTGCTTCTTGAATTTGTACACTATACTTTCCTGAAAGTAGTGTATGCTATGCAAATGCATATGAATTTCAATGCATGCTATGCAAATGTTGGTCAATTAATTCCTGTTCAATGTATGGTACTCAAGTTTCTCAAGCTCTTTTTTCTTTCTTGGGTGTCAAGCCCTTGGATTCATCAAGGATCCAATTGCACTGCTCTTCTAAGATCGAACCAGTGTAGCTCTCAATTGTCTCTTTCACTCACATTCTTCTTGTAAGAAATCTCTTCCTAGATTCAATTTCCTAATTAGGAACTGAACATGTCGATTCTGCCTTTTTCACTCTTGACTCATTCAATGTAATGTAAAAATCTTTCCTGTTGTTATTCATTCATCAATCATTATTTCAAATTCAAAAAGTAAGAATGCATTTGCACATTTCTTCAATGGTGGGGTATTAAGAAGAAAAGAATCTGAATGTTGAGAAACAGTCATAAGAAAAAAAGACACAAAGAATGGAATAGAATGTCTCTTATTAGCAAAATGTTGGCAAACTTTGATTAAGAAAGAATTACAAGGATAGGTATGGGGACAAAGCCCAAAATGAACAATCAGATAATCATGATAACACATCTCAAAGTCTTTTCTGAAAACTCAACCCTCTGATGTATTTAACAACTTGGAACTCTTCCGAACTTGTTGGCCCCCATATCAGCAGACTTTTAAATTCGATGCTGTATCCTCCTTATCTAAGCTGCCTTTTCAGGTTTTCAACTTAGACAAACCCCCTATGACTCAAACCGCCCTTTTTGGGTTTTCTCCTTGAGTCCTCCTTTTTCATTCACTTTTTCTTTTTTCCATTTTTTCATTTTTTCATCATTTTTCATTTTTTCATTTTTTCCATTTTTTTCATTTTTTCTCATTTTTATTTTTTTATTTTTTTTCAAGCATAGTATTTCTTCACAGCATCAGAATTTACAGGATGGGGTAAATCATTTCCATCCATCTCAGTCAGTATCAATGCTCCACCCGAAAAAGCCCGTTTTACCACATACGGCCCTTCCCAATTCGGAGTCCATTTTCCTCTACCATCGTGCTGGATTGGGAGAATTCTTTTCAAAACCAACTCTCCTTCTCGAAAGCAACGGGGCCGAATCTTCTTATCATGAGCCCTCATCATTCTTCTTTGATATAGCTGACCATGGCACAACGCAGTCAATCTCTTTTCTTCTATGAAATTTAACTGCTCATAACGTTCTCGAATCCATTCAGCCTCTTCCAACTCAACTTCTTTTAAGACTCTCAAAGAGGGGATCTCTACTTCCACTGGTAGTACAGCTTCCATCCCATAAACCAAAGAAAATGGGGTTGCCCCAGTAGAGGTGCGAACTGACGTTCGATATGCAAGCAAGGCAAATGGCAACTTCTCATGCCAATCTTTGTAAGTCTCGGTCATCTTCTCCAGAATCTTCTTTATGTTCTTATTGGCTGCCTCAACTGCCCCATTCATTTTCGGACGATAAGGTGCCGAGTTATGATGCTTGATCTTGTATTGAGCACATATTTCTTGCATCATCTTACTATTTAGATTCTTGGCATTGTCTGAAATAATTCTCTCCGGAAGTCCATATCTACAAATGATCTCTTTCTTTATGAACTTGCAAACCACGGAGCGTGTCACATTTGCATATGATGCTGCTTCCACCCATTTTGTGAAGTAATCTATCATCACAAAAATGAATCTGTGCCGGTTAGAAGCTTTTGGAGTGATTGGACCAATGACATCCATGCCCCACATTGAAAATGGCCATGGTGGTGCCATAACATGTAAAGCAGATGGTGGAGCAAGGATCTTATCAGCATATATCTGGCATTTATGACATTTACGAGCATAGTCGATGCAATCATTCTCCATCGTCAACCAGTAATATCCCGCTCTCATGATCTGTCGTGCCATCATATGTCCACTAGCATGTGCCCCACATATTCCCTCATGCACCTCTTTAATGATTTTCTTCGCTTCAGTCTCATCTACACACCTCAATAATACTTGATCTTTACTTCTTTTGTGCAGGACATCCCCATCCAGGAAAAAGCTCATAGCCAATCTTCGGACGACCCTTTTATCATTTTCTGTTGCATGAACTGGATACTGCTGATCCTTGACATACTGTAAGATGTCATAATACCAGGGTTTTCCATCTCTTTCCCCCTCTACATTAGAACAATACGCTGGTATATCCTTAACATCTAACTTGATGGGCTGAATATCCGTATTATGATTAATTCGAATCATCGCAGCCAGAGTAGCCAATGCATCAGCAATCACATTCTCTTCCCGGGGTAAGTGATCAAACTGGACATCTTCAAATTGTTTTGTCAGCTCTAGAATATACTTATGATACGGAACAAGTTTTGAATCTCTCGTCTCCCATTCTCCTTTCAACTGGTATATGACTAGAGCTGAGTCTCCAAATACTTTCAGTACTTTCACTCTTCTTTCTATAGCAGCTTGCAGGCCCATGACACATGCCTCATACTCAGCGATGTTATTTGTGCAATTAAAATTTAACCTCGCTGTTACAGGATAGTATTGTTCTTCTGGAGAAATCAGAATTGCCCCAATTCCATGCCCCAAGGCGTTAGCAGCTCCATCAAAGTACATTCTCCAACATCTTTCCATATGCTCCCTTTCCTCCAGTCGGGAAATAGTCATTAAGTCTTCGTCAGGGAATTCCAGCTTCATCGGCTCATACTCTTCAGTAGCACGATCTGCAAGAAATTCTGCTATAGCGCCTCCTTTTATTGCTTTTTGGCTCACATATATAATGTCATATTCTGAGAGCATTACTTGCCATCTAGCGATTCTTCCTGACAAAGAAGGCTTCTCGAAGATATACTTAATTGGATCCAATTTTGCTATGAGCCACGTAGTGTGATAAAGCATATACTGTCTAAGTCTTTTGGCAGTCCACGCTAATGCACAACACATTTTCTCCAATGAAGAATACTTGGATTCATATTCCGTGAACTTTTTACTCAGATAGTAAGTAGCTCTCTCCTTTCGGCTAGCTTCATCTTGCTGCCCCAGCACACATCCCATTGAATTTTCATTTACAGTTAGGTACAGAATTAAAGGTCTTCCTGGAACAGGTGGCACCAATATTGGAGGGTTCGATAAATACTGCTTAATTTTATCAAATGCCTCTTGACATTCTTCGTTCCATTTCCCAGGATTATTCTTACGGAGAAGCTTAAATATGGGATCACATTTGTAAGTAAGCTGAGAGATAAACCGAGAGATGTAGTTCAATCTCCCCAGAAAACCTCGAACTTCTCTTGGCGTGCTGGGAGGTGACAAATTTTGGATGGCCTGTATCTTATCGGGATCAACTTCAATTCCTCTTTCACTGACCACAAAGCCTAGCAACTTCCCTGACTTTACCCCAAAGGTGCACTTGGCTGGGTTTAATTTGAGCTGAAATTTCCTTAACCTCTCAAATAACTTTCTGAGGCTAGTAACATGATCTTCACCCTCACAAGACTTTGCAATCATATCGTCTACATACACCTCAATCTCTTTATGCATCATGTCATGAAAGAGTGTTACCATAGCCCTTTGATATGTTACCCCAGCATTCTTTAACCCAAAAGGCATGACTTTGTAGCAGAAAGTTCCCCACATGGTCACAAAAGTAGTCTTTTCCATATCATCTGCAGCCATTTTTATCTGATTATGCCCCGAGAAACCATCCATAAAGGAGAAAATCGAATGCTTAGCTGTGTTATCTACCAGTGTGTCGATATGAGGTAAAGGAAAGTTATCCTTTGGGCTAGCCTTATTCAAATCCCGATAGTTTACACACATTCGTACTTTTCCATCTTTCTTAGGAACTGGGACTATATTGGCTACCCATTCTGGATATTTGGCCACTTGCAGAAAACCTGCATCAAATTGTTTCTTCACCTCTTCTTTAATCTTTAGCAGCATTTCGGGCTTCATCCGTCTCAGTTTCTGCTGAACGGGCTTACATTCTGACTTTAGGGGCAATCTGTGCTCCACTATCTCTGTGCTCAGTCCTGGCATATCCTGGTAAGACCAAGCGAATATATCTATAAATTCTCGAAGTAGGTCTGCCAACCGTCGCCTATCTCCAGATGGAAGTGAAGTGCCCATTCTAACCTCTTTCTTATTTTCTTCATCTCCCAGATTCACTAAGTCCACTACCTCCTGATAAGGCTCAATTGGCTTATTCTCTTGTTCAATCATCCTCATTAGGTCCGGAGACATAACATATTCTTCAAAATTCTCTTCATTGTCAAGTTCATCAGTATTAATTGAATTCTCAAAGTTAACCTCTTGATGGTTATCATGATTATCTTCTTGTTCATTTAAAGACCTGAAATTGAATGAAATGGGATATGTTGGCAAGATGTGTTTGAAAGGTGAAAATAATGAAGGCATGAGAAGAAATGAATGTAAATGCATCCTCCCTATTTTTTATTAAAAATAATAAATGATGAATGGCCCAAACAAAAAAGATCACCCCATAGCCTTGGGCAAAAGCTATTGAGATGTTACAATTACATTGAATCAAAATCAAAAGTCAGAGGCATTTCAATGGCACTCCAATTGTTCAGCTCATAGTCTTGTGGACAAAGGATAACCCATTCTTCTTTGTTAAGCCCCACTTCATCTTCAACAGCATTAATGGCTAACTGGGCAAAGTCCTCTTCCACACTTTTCTTTGCATCTGGGTTCATAAATCCTCCAGGTCTGAAGGTTTCGTACAATTGTGGGATAAACATCAGTCTTGCTGTCTTTCTTGATGGCCTTCTTTTGACTTCCCACTCTGCCATCTCGTATCCTAAGCCTGCCCTGTCGCTATTGTCCGCTATTGTCGGAGGTTCTTTAATTCCCTGCAAATTTTTGCCTAGCCCAAGTCCTGGACGCCAGCCTTTGTTGATGACTTGGCTCACCACTATTTTTGAAAAAGGCTGATTTTGAAATCCTTCGCCTACAGTATTGACCAATTCAAAAGATCGATAGGAGCATTCCAAAGCTTCTTCAGCAGCCTCTACATATGGAGTGTTCAGTGGTTGGGTCACTAGCATATCTTCTTCTCCAACTACCACTACTAATTGACCTTCCACATTGAACTTGATCTTCTGATGCAAAGTAGAGGGAACAGCTCCTGCCATGTGAATCCATGGCCTTCCTAACAAACAGCTGTAGGACGGAGATATATCCATCACTTGAAATTTTACATTAAAAGTGCATGGCCCAATTTGTAAGGGCATCTCAATATCCCCCAGGACTTCTTTTCTGGTCCCATCAAAGGCTCTCACAATCATTTGACTGTCCTTCATATGAGAGTAATCAATGGGTAATCTTGCCAAAGTTGACATAGGCATGACATTGATGGCAGAACCATTATCGACAAGGACTTTGGCTATGATATGGCTCTTGCACTTGACTGTGATATGCAAGGCCTTAGCATTTCTCTTTCCCTCCAAAGAAATCTCATCATCACTGAATGAAATGTGATTTGGCATGACTAAGTTTCCAGCCAAGTGATTCACATATTCGACAGACACGTTATGTGCCACGTATGCCTGATTCAACACTTTCAGCAAGGCATTTCGATGTGGCTCTGAATTCAGCAACAGTGATAACAATGAGATTCGAGCTGGCATTTTATTCAACTGTTCCACAACTGAATATTCACTATGTTTTACCAGCTTCAGGAATTCACAAACCTCCCTTTCTGATACTGGCTTTGGCTGATCTTCTTCAGGCTCTATCTCTGGATTATTTCATCTTTCTCCTTCTTTAGCCTTCTCTCTTCTAGCCTTCTCTAGCATTTCTGGGGTGTAACATCTCCCACTTCGAGTAATGCCTCCTACACCAGTAATGTTAGAAGCATCGGCTTTGGAGACCTCTTCTTTTTGCCCCTGCACTACAGCGTCACATCCATATCTCCAGGGTACAGCTTTATCATCTTTGTATGGGAAAGGAGTTGGGACTTTAAAAGTTACCGGCCTAGGGAGGAGCTTGTCTATGACTGATTTTGGTTTGTTTCCACACCGAATTGTCACTGGTTTGGGAAACAGCTTTTCAGGCCTATCATTCATGCACACCTCAGCATTCTTCAAGCTTTCTTTTTCTTCGTAGACCTCTATCTGATGTGAATTCAGGAGTTTTTGCACCTCTCGGTGAAATTGTTTACAGGTCTCAATGGAGTGGCCTCTTGCCCCACTATGATACTTACAACTAGTACCAGCTATATATGCTCCATGATAGCTGTGTGGACTTACCAGTTGCATCATGTCTGCCTTTCGTAAGACATCAAACAACTGATCGAGAGGTGTCTTAATATCTACCACTTCTTTCTTCACATGGCGCTCATGCTCTTCACCTATAGCATTCACATTATGATTTGGCAAAGGATTGCCACTAACATTTGGTGCAGTCATCCCTCCAGTATCAAAGCAAATCATCCCATCCTTAATCAATCGTTGCACTTTATATTTCAGGGTAGTGCAATTTTCGGTGGAGTGACCAGCAATCCCATAATGGTAGTCACAGTGGGCAGTGGGATCATACCACTTAGGGTAAGGTGGCTTGAGGGGTTCCAATTTACTTGGAGCAATCAAATGATTGTTGTAGAGCTCCTTGTATAATTCCGTATAGGTCATGGGAATAGGGTCAAAAATAGGTCTTTCGCGAGTGGTTCGTTGCTCCCGCGAGCCACCAGCAGGGTTAGTTGGGCGAATTTGTGGTTTTGGGGTGGGTTGAATGTTAGAACTGTACATGGTGTTTTGGGGTCTATGAGAGGTTTGATAGGTTTGGGGGTATGGTGGTTGGTATGGGTGAAAAGAAGTGTTATTTACAGTGGGGTGATAGGGCAGATATTCTGGTGGGGGGTAGGGCGAATAACCCCTAAGTTGCTGTCTATCAAAGCTCACAGCCTGAGCTTTAATTTCTTTTTTCTTTGGGATTCTTTTGCTAGATGCTTCATTCCCTTCTATCTTGCCATTCTTGATGGCACTTTCAATGATTTCTCCTGAAATTACCATATCGGCAAAATTCTTTGTTGCATTCCCTATCATCTTTTCATAATAGGGAGGTTTTAAAGTGCTAACAAATAGCACTGTAGTTTCTTTCTCGGTCAGAGGAGGCTGTACCTGAGAAGCAATATCTCTCCACCTCTGGGCATACTCTTTAAAAGATTCGTTTGTCTTTTTCTCCAGATTCTGTAAAGACAAACGATCTGGAGCCAAATCGATGATATGTCGGTATTGACTGATAAAGTCATGCGCCATATCGCTCCAAGAGCGAATGCGAGTCCTGTCCAGTTGAACATACCATCTGGCCGCAGAACCAGTAAGACTGTCTTGAAAAACATGCATCAAGAGTTTCTCATCCTGTGCATGAGCTGCCATCTTCCTGCAATACATGGTGATATGGGTTTTGGGGCACTTTGTACCATCATATTTTTCAAATTTTGGTACCTTGAACTTATGGGGGATAACCACATCAGGAACTAGGCAGAGCCCCGCAGCATCAACTGACCCATAGAAGCTAAATCCTTCCACGGCCCTTAGCCTTTGCTCTAGCATGCTAATCTTGGAACTCTCCTCAGCTTCCACTCTCATCTTTTCCTTCTCCTTCTCTTTTAAATCATCTAGATCAGGAATTGGTTCTACTGCCTTTTCAGTGAAGACAGGATTTATATAACTGTTATACTGCCTTGGGTTGAAAGTTGATGGCATTCCAGGATATGTTGGATATGCGAAATGTTGTGGTGGGACCTCTTGGGCAGACGGAGCTTGAGGCGGGCCAAAACCTGGAGGGTACAAAGGGTCAGCCACTTCTTGCTGGCTTGTACTTCCTTCAACTCCTTTTCCTTTGTTCATGTTATTTAGAGCCTCCAGAATCTTGCTTAGCTCACTTTCAATCTTCTCCTGAGCTTTTTCTAGCTTTTCGAATCTATGAGAATTTTCTTGCTCCATTTGCCTTGCTCTGGATCTTGTGTTGAAACGATGGGCAGGGTTTTCGCTAGATGGAGCTATCCTTGGAACCTTGAGTACCATACCTCAGAATTAGTAACTTTGCATGATTATCACATGGTTAAAGTGTAATGAATGAGAATGCAATGAATGAAAAATGCATGTATGCAGAGAACATTTGCCTTAAAACGGTATTCAACTAAAAAAATTTCATTTATTCCAGAAAACTTTGATCTACATTGAGTTTATCCCTCTAGAATTATAGCCATAAAATTGTTTGATCTGTTCATACTGGGCTTTGGCTTCTTCTATGAAGTTCAACAGACGCTGTCCATGTTCTCCTACTGGGGCCACCACTTGTCTTAATGCTTCTGCCTCTTCCACCATCTCTTTTGCCTTACATACCCCTTTATGGATCTGGGTTGTTAAGTGCTCAATGTATTTTTGCCTTCCTAGGTTCTCTCTTTTACCACACCAGACTTGGTATGATAATTCTCTATGTTCTCTGACCAGTGCAGCGATGCGATCTCCTTGTTCTTCCAACCTTTGACTTAGCCCGCTCAAATAACTGTTCAGCATGTTAAGTTCTGCCTGTGCTTCGGTACTTTCTTCTTCCAATTCGGTATACTCTTGCTTCAATCTTGTATTTTCCTCAGTCAGCTCGGTAATGGTTATCCCTTTGGCTCTTTCCCTCACACATAGCCTCTTATGCTCCTGGTGTAACTTTGCTAGATCTTCAGTAGCTGTATCACGTTCTCTAGCAATCTTGTGAACTTCAACTTCATATCTTTCGGCTCTACCTTTCCACTGGGCTTTTTCTTCTTGAAGTTTCTGAATCTCTTGCTTTAACTGGCTCTTTTCAGACTCAAATTCTTTTGTTGTCAGTTCTAACTCTGATGGTGTCTCTTCAAGTCTTTCTTCTGTTGGTGGTTGAGAGATTTCATAAGTGAATACCATTTCTTGTCTTCTCTTTGCTCTCCAAACCAAGTAACCTGGGGTGACTTTTTCAGTGAATGGTCCAGGACTCACTCTTTGGGGATTTTTCCATGCTTTGATCATCTCATTCATCCTCTGAAATGCTTTAGGCTCACTGTAAGAGAAATCTAACTGATGAAGCCCATAAGTCACAGGAATGAACTGTTCTCCCCCCAATTGCCTCCTTACTAGGAGCGGTGCATAATTCGTCACTCCCCATAAACCCAGAAGTGGAACCTCTGTACTATCCCCACATTGGTATAACATAGGCTCACGATTCATCCATGGGGCTAACCATCTCACCCTGGCACTTTCCAATTTTTGTAAGAAAGTTATCCATTCTTGTTTAGACCTCCGCTTTGACCAACCACTTTCGCAGAATTCCTTGATCGGAAAGCGATTACGGATATAAATCTTCGAGAAAGCACCATTTCCATGTTCGAAATGGCTTTTCATCCACACATACAATAACTGTATGCATCCTATGAAGTGCCCTCCATTCCGACGACAATAACTCAAGGATCTGATAGTCTCTGCTAATATCACCGTTGAGGGATTACAGCCATTGATCACACTCTCGAAGAAATCAACTACCTCTATCTCAATATGTCCCAAAACCTTTGGAAAGATTACCAGTCCGTATATAGCCAAGGCAAATATGTCCAACCCCCGTTCTTCATTGGCATGTTGCATCAGAAACTCATGAAAGAACTTCCAAGGTAGGCAGACCTGTTCCTGTTTCTTCTTTGTATGAGAATCCACAACTTCCTTGTTTATCCCCATGAGTTGAGCCAGACTTTTACGAAATCCTGACTTATGCTTTTTGACATATATCTTGTCAGGAGTCTTGAGATACAAACCCAACAAGACCGAATATTCTTCTATGGTGGGAGTCATATCAACTTCATTAAAGATGAAACACCTGTATGTAGGATCCCAGAATTGTGTTGCAGCTCTAATTAGTTGATCATCAACAGCCACTGCTAGAAGGTGTGCTATATGCCCATGTTTCTGACAAAACTGCTCTTGTCTTGACGGACTCATCTTCTTCCAGATGTCAACCAAATCTTCTAAATTGTTCTGTTTGAGGAGGATAGATGTTTCTTGAGACAGAGTAGACTCATACCCAATTGGCAAGCAATCTTCCATCTTCAGTTGGGTCTTTTCTGACAAGGCCCTTACCTCATTAGGTGTCCCACAGGGTGCTAATACTGATGAAGAACAAACTAGGCGTTCATTGGTGTCCATGAAAAAAAATTTGTTGAAGACCGTTTTTCAGGCAAATGTTCTTTATGCAACTTTATGATGTGCACATGAACCAATGCAAAAGAAAAAAAAAAAAGGTTAGTATACCCAGAAAAAGAATAAATAACTAAATAAATTTAAACATCACCCAAAGTAAAAAGGATGAATCCTATGCCTTTGGTCAATTCTAACAGGGAAGGGTGATGGCTCTATCTATGGGTTAGGCACTCTTAAAGTTCACTATATGCGGTTTTAGGGTCAAAGTCTAAAGGTCCTCAAATTGTTCCTTACATCCTTGTCCATCACAGACTAGTAAGGCACCCTAATCCTCACCCATTACAGGCTACAAGCGGAAAATGTTCAATTTGAGTGGGAGTATTTCGCTAGCCACTACGGAGGCATTAGACCTCACGAAAGCAATAGGTACTTTACTCCCTCCTAGAGGGACGGAGCTCGGGTATAGAGCTCATGTTATGCACATGCACATGAATGACATAATTAACAAGGTAAATAAACATGAATGAATAATAACACACATATACAAAAATGGTTCAATTTTATTAGGCTTTTGGATAACACAAATTATTTGCTGGCCTGACTCTCAAAGTCCCCAGCGGAGTCGCCAAGCTGTCGTAACGTCTAGATCCGGGGATCTATCGCTAGACATTGACTTTCAGGGAGTCGCCACCAATCTTTTTTGTCTAGGTGCGATTGGCCACCTATGGAATCTGTCCTTTCAGGGAACACCTAAGTTTAAGGGTCCCTAGAAGAATAGGTTCAGGTCTGCTAACTAGAACAGGGTTCGGGAGTTCGGTTACGTGTGAGAAAGGTTATAGCACCCTCACAACGCCCATCAAAAGATGGTACCAGCTTAAATTTGTATTATCCAAAAGCCTTAAAATTTTACCAAGTAATTAATTGTTGGAAATTATTCTCAATTGACTCTAATACTTTTAGCAGAAAATTGAGAAAATTCCCTCACCTCAAGAGTATGCAAGAAAAACTACTGTTTCACTTGCAGAGGCTCCGTCGTCGGATTATTTAAAGAAAAATCAAAATCAACCAATTAATTAATTATCGAAAATTATTCTCAATTGACTCTAATACTTTTAGCAGAAAATTGAGAAAATTCCCTCACCTCAGGAGTATGCAAGAAAAACTACTGTTTCACTTGCAGAGGCTCCGTCGTCGGATTAATTAAAGAAAAAAAAAATCAAAATCAGCCAAGTAATTAATTATCAGAAATTATTCTCAATTGACTCTAATACTTTTAGCAGAAAATTGAGAAAATTCCCTCACCTCAGGAGTATGCAAGAAAAACTACTGTTTTTACTTGTAGAGGCTCCGTCGTCGGATTAATTAAAGAAAAAAGAAAAAAAAATCAAGATCAAAATCAAAGTCAAAAAATTCAAAAAATTCAAAAAATTCAAAAAAAAAAAAAAAAAAAAAAAAAACCTGGAGCGGCTCGGATCGCGGCTCGGCTTGGTGCGGCTCGGCTCGGCTCGGAGGGGCTGAAACGCGCGGGTCAGAAAGCGGGTCGACGCTTCGGGTCGGGTCGGGTTCGGCAAAACGCGCGGATCCTCTTATTAACTTAAAGCCAAAACGACGTCGTTTTGGGAGGGTATAAAAGGCACCTTCCTCCGTTTTTCAGCAGACCGTTCCTCCCCTCTCTCTCTCTTCTTCCCTTCTTCTCTGCCTTCTCTCTAGAATTTGAAGAACGCCGGTACCGGATTCTGGAAATTTCGCCGGAATCTGGGAATTTCGCCGGAAATTGGCCGGAAGTTGGCCGGATGGTCGCCGGTTTCTGGGATTCTCTGCCGGAAACTGGGTCTGTCGCCGGAAACTTCAAAGTTCGCCGGAATTTTCGCCGGAAAATTCAAAAGTCGCCGGAATTTTCGCCGGAATCTGGAAATTTCCCAGAAATTTCCAGAAAATTTTTTCGCCAAATTTTTCTAAAAAATTTTTCTTACTGCCAGAACACTCCTAAACTTTTCCTTAGCTCTCTAAACACCCCTATTCTCTCAATCAGTAGCTTTTGCTTCTGTTTTCTGTGTTCTTGACTGTTCCAGGGGGGTCCCTTTTATAGGGATTGATCAGGAGTTTCTGATCAATCCCAATTCCTCTTTGGACGGGAATTCAGTCTTTGAATCCAATTGGACTCTTCTGATTGAATTCCCCTTCAGAGTGGGAGTCTTCAACTTTGAATCCTAGCCCTCCAAAATAAAAATTAAAATAAAATTAAAAAAAAAATCTAGATAATTGGAAAGATAAATCAAAAGATAAAAAATTTTCAAATAATATCTGAAAATCAGAAAAAATCAGAACAGATAATTAAAAAAAAAGATAAGAATAATAATATAATAATAATAAATATATAACTATATACATATAAATCTATTCTAATGAAAAAAAAAATATATATATATATATATATATACATATATTAATACATAATAATAAATAATAAAATACACAAGAGAGAAAAAAAATAAAAATAAAAATAAAAAATAAAAAATACGGGTAAAAATTCAATTGGGCCTTGCCCATTTGGGCCAGGCCCAAATGATCTGGGTCAGGCCCAATTGATCCGGGTCAGGCCCAATTGATCCGGGCCCGGACCTGATTGGGTGTCTACAAGTAGTAATCAAGCAGAAGGTGATTGATTAAGCACGTTGAGCTAAGTGATACCTGGACTGAGTTTAGAGATAAACTAGTGGATGAAATGTTCATGACTTAGTTACAATCTAATGCATGTTTGTTTTATTGTTGAGTGTATGATGTATTAAACTGTTATTTGTAATAATATTTATTTTGTTACCATGTCTATTAGTTTTTTTCACTCTCTAATTATGAGTTCATTTTCATTAGTTTTTTTATGTGATATACATTTATTGCACAATGTCTAACTAGATTATTAGGATATCAATATGTCATCATCCGTTGTGAACATAAAAAGTACACATAAAAGAAAAAAATAAACTTTTGGTAATCACACATAGATAAAAAGCTTAGGATACCACACTTGTTCAATGCCTACATGTATTGACAGATAATCTTAAATGAAAAGCTGATAATAGAACAATCAAAGTTAGGTATCCAGGACAATTGAAAATGATGTTGAGGTCAAAATTCTCAAATCATACCTAAAGATAAATCCACACATTAAGTCAAAGGTCAAGTACTAAAGAGACAGTATAATACTATTTGTGATATGATAGCTATTGAAAGTGGATTTTGGTTAGAACGATAAGAATAAATGTTTAACTGTATTTAAGGATGTGTTTGATTAGTGGGTTTGAATAAGTAGTTAACATGTAAGTATAATTTACTTTGATTGCTTATTTCTTATCTAAATATTTTATACATATAATTAAATCTTTTTAATTTAACTTTTGCATAGACTCACCTTTATGCCAAAGATTTGAAAAATAAACCTTTCTTTTATTTTGATGAGTTTGTAAAGATATTTGATCAAAACAGAGCAAATGGAGCTAAAGCTAAAACTACAGTTCATATTATGGAATCATTTCATGGTAATGATGATGCTTAATGAGAATGAGCCTAACATTGAGCATGATGTGGAAAAAATAAAAAATGATGAAGTTGACAATTCAACCTATGCTATAACTTTTACCACAAGTAGAACGTTGCTAGTTAAGAAGCGTTCTAAAAGCTCTGATGGCTTAACTAAATTGATGGAGTAGATAAGCAATATTAGAGCTGCATATTATAAGACAATGCAAGAAATTAAAGGCATTTCAACTTTCTTCAAGAAAAAAGCTAAAAAAAAGTGATAGGTAGATGTCGTTCTGTATTGAAATCACACAACTAGATAGACTCTCCCTATATGAAATGCTATTTGTTAAGGATTATATCTTATGAGATACATGCAGGGTTGATTTCTTCTTTGCTCTATCAAATGAATTTAGAAAGAATTACATATGAAAGCAATTGAATGAATATAATGTTTATCGACCATCATTTGACTTTTCTCCTCAAAGACATATGTAGCTATTTTAAATTATAAATATTGTATTTTATTTATAATATTAAAAAATGTATATGATGTTGAAGACATTGTATCTTATGGCATTGAACTAAAAAACTATATTGGAATGTTATAATTACTTTTTTTAAAATTTATATAATTACTTTTTTCAATTTAAGAAAGTATTAAACAAATACTGCATTTATAAAGACAAAAGCATCGTGGTTAACATAATTAAAATTTTAAATCTAAAAACTTTTTTATAAATATTATATTTTTTAACATAAAAACGTCATCTATATCAAATTAAATTAGATAAATACTAAGTTTAGCTTAATAAAAACATCATTTTTGTCAAGTTAATATAAAATTTGACAATTAAAAATTGACAAAATTGTGTTTTTAACATAGAAATGTCATTTTTGTCAAGTAAACATAAAATTTGATAATTAAAATTTTAAATTTGCTAAAATGACAGACTGCATTTTTAACATAAAACATCATCTTTCTTAAGCAAAGATTATGTTTCTTAACATAAAAATATCATTTTTGTCAAGTCGATATAAAATTTGACAAAATTCAAGTTGACAAAAACTGTAATTTTTTAATATAAAAACGTTATCTTTGTCAAGCAAAGACTAAAATTTGATAATTAAAATTTTAAATATGATAAAATAACAAATTATGTTTGTAATATAAAAATGTCATCTTTGTCAAGTAAAGACTACTTTTTTTAACATAAAATGTCATCTTTGTCAAGTAAAGACTACTTTTTTTAACATAAAATGTCATTTTTGTCAAGTTAACATAAAAATTGATAATTAACATTTTAAATATGATAAAAAGACAAGGATTGTTTTTAATAGCAAAGACTAAATTTTGATAATTAAAATTTTAAATATGATAAAATGACAAAAATTATATTTTTTTAACATATTTGTCAAGCAAAGACTGCATTTTTTAACATAAAATGTCATCTTTGTCAAGTTAACATAAAAATTTATAATTAAAATTTTAAATATGATAAAATGACAAAAAATATATTTTTTTAACATATTTGTCAAGCAAAGACTGCATTTTTTAACATAAAATGTCATCTTTGTCAAGTTAACATAAAAATTTATAATTAAAATTTTAAATATGATAAAATGACAAAGATGACATTTTTAAATATAAAAATATAATCTTTGTCAAGCAAAGATTGCATTTTTTTAACATAAAAACGTTATTTTTGTCAAGTTAACATAAAATTTGACAAAGATTGTATTTTTAACATAAAAACATCATTTTTGTCAAGCTAAATTAGACAAATATTGCTTTTAGCTTGATGAAAATGTCATCTTTGTCTAGTTATATATTTCATAACTTATAAAATACATATATTTTGTTAAGTTTAATAATATATTTTTGTCCTTAAGCGCATAAAAAACTAACGTCTTGACAAATCATTAGTCTTAGGTTCCTAATTGTTCAATTTGCACAATTTGGACAATAACACATAATCGGTATAAAAGCAAGAAAAAATATATAGATTTGGATAAACATTATATGTTGAATTTGGACATGATTCATATAAAAGCAAGAGAAAAGATTTGGACTTGTATAAACATTATATATTGAATTTACATCAATATAGAAAAGAGATTATATAACATAATGTAGAATCCTTGTTCTCACTGTAAAAATTTGGATATATGGTTACACCATTCATGTTGCACCTTATCAATTTTCTCATCTGTGAAATGTTTTTTCCCAATCCACTGAAAATAATTAATTAAGTGAGAAAATGAAATCAATATACAATTTATAATTATCGATATACTAACATTATATATGTAATTAAAAACAATAATTAACCTTATTTGGTATACTTAGAATATCGTTATCTACTTTTTTTTTTTCATAAAACGGACGATAAAATACCTACATTTTTTAGTCCTTAGTTGATGAGGAATCTACAAATGATTGTTGGGTTGATGCTAACAATTGATAAAGTAAAATAAACAAACATACCATGAACGTAACCCACGTTATCGTTTTTTTTATTATGAATAGTAAATCCTTTGAAACAACAATAGAATATCCATACATTATACTCATAAATAAACTGTAAACATAATAGAACTAATTTCTTATAACAAAAAAAAATGTCTCTTTATTATATCTTTAAGTTCTTGTGATCATTAAAAAGTAAACTATATGATTTACGGAGTCAATCATAACCAAGTGCCAAGAACCCCTGAATTAATAGTATAGATTACAAAGTTAAAATTTAAGGCTTTTAACTATTTTCAAATCGGTATAAAACAATGTAAAGTAATTAACTAATGATTAAGGTATATCATAAAAACATACATAAGATTATAAAGTGCAAAAAAGTATTGGAACTCTCTTTCTATTACAAATGCCAAAGCAACGGAATAATCAGATAAAGAGCTTGTGCTATTGGATATACGATTTAGGTCAATGAAATTATAGATAGCAATAATTTTTCTCTCATTCACATTCTTATAAAAAAGGCTACGATGAAATATAAATTAATTATAATATGGGTTTAGATAGGAATCTAATATTTCTATAACAAAAAGAATCACCTATTTTCTAAAATTGACACTTCTCTCAAAATTACTTTTTTAACGAAAATTTTAAATTCTGCAAACTAAATGATTCCTAATCATCTAGTTAAAAGGTTTCAATTATGTAATTATTGACTAATAAAATTTTCTTAAATTCTAAAAAAAAATTATATACATGATGTGACCTATTCTTGAAACAACGTATTATTATAGATCATCTTTAGTCAAATTGAAAGCAGCTGGATATAAAAACATGAAGTTGATATATGAAGGTCGACACAACACTGCTCTTCAACTCGAATTGTCGTTGTTGTGTTCTCTGCATGCTTTTAATCAATTTGATAAGGCATTTATTTGTTTTCCTTATTTCATTTATATATTATTTTCTTTTGGAAAAGTGTTTTTAAGATTGTTCGAAGAGGAAATTTGACACAAATAAAGTCCGGATATAACCCTAATCATATTATAAAAAAATGTTCTTAACAAAATGCAAGTTAAAATTTTGTTCTTGTATTGCTTTTTGTCTAATTTGAAAAATAATATGGAAAAAAAGGGGGAAAAAACACTTAGATTTGGAATTTCCAAAAGCTGGAATCTAGAACTGCTGACAGCAAGTCCAAAATAAAGGATGTTATGGGGACTTAGAATAAGAAATGACATTTTATAATTTTATGTTGGATTAGAAATGGAGTTGTAACAAAGAGAAAAAGGCTTTGGCATATAAATAGCAAAACCGTACGTAAGGTCCCATATCCATCAACTCTAATTAGCAAAGGAAATTGACCTCCATTTACTGCCCTTTGCGTGTGGCTTTTCTTGTGGAGATCAAGCATTATGAACCATAATTCTATTTCTCTTTTTTTTTTTTTTTTTGTTAGCCAAAAGAGAAAAAGGGAAATGAAAATTGATAATGGGATTAGAAATTAGAAGGATTAATTAATTACAACAAGACCAAAATGACTTTCATAAAATTTTAAAACTTAATTCAATCTATTCATGCAATTATTCAACAATCTAAAGTTCAAATTCTAACACTTATAATACTTTTTTTTTATTTTCAAATTGCAACTCCTTTTCGTTAAAAAAAAAAAATCCCCTCATAATAAAGATGAATTCAACACTAGCCTTGACCATAATCAATATGGCCCCTAATTATTCACAAGACTAAACAGCCAAAAAAATTTTGCAAATTGAAGAGGTTTTGTAAACATCTTATTTTGTTTAGAATTTTTTTTAATTTTTTTAAATTTTGAATTAATTCTGAATTTAAAAATTAAATTCTTAAACTTATATATTATGACAAACCCATGTATATCCTTGATAATGTTTAACTATCGTGAGAAACATACATTAACAATACATAGATGAGAAGATAAAGAGATGAATAAATGCTACGTTAATATGAAATTTTTAAAAGAAAAATAATTCATTGAAAATACCATGAAGGAAAAATTATTATATAAAATTAATAAAAGCACTATTAAAAAAAATTAAATGATTAGTTTATTAGAAAAAACTCTTTCAACAACTTTTCTAAGTATTAACGGTTGTTTATAAACATTTGTTAAAATTTAATGAAAATATCATTTTTAAAATATTTTTAATTTAATGTATTATTATTATTATTATTATTATTATTATTATTATTATTATTATTATTATTATTATTATTATTATTATCGCCCAATTCAAAATGAGATGACACAATAATTATATTTTTATAATTATCTTAACTTTAAATATGTTGGCATAGCAAAAGTAAAAAAAAAAAAAAAAAAAAAAAAAAGAAAAGTAGGTATCCTGGTTTCCTCATAGGGTAGGAATTAAATATGTTGATTTTACGTAGTGTAGAAGAAAAAATACAGACAAGAAAATGGACACTTGAGTAAAACTCTAGCTAAATGTCAATATTGATTTATAAATGGACCGACCATTTGGTCATGTGCTTTTGAGTACCAAGGGAAAGTCTTGGATAAAGCCTTGCTCATCTATGCTATTTCTAGACTTCTGTATCTCTTTTTTACTTTTCTTTTGTCCTTGTATTTTACTATAACATATGAAAATTTGGGATCTAAAAGTTAATCAATGTACATTTCATTAATGAGCTATATATATTTTTAATAAGTTTAAATTTTAACATTTGTTATATTTTTATTTCAAATTGTGATATCTTTTATACCAAAAATATATATATGCATTTATAAATTAAAATAGTTAGAAAAAGTACAAGAAGAAGAATTAAAAATAAAAATATCTATTGAAAAGTAATTTTATTTAAAAAATTATTTGATGTATTGACAATAAAATTTTTTAACTTTATAAATGAAATTAAGATAATGATATATATATTCATTTTTTTAATTAATTTTTTAAATATATATTAATGATTATATGTTATCGTCTTAATCTCATATATAAAATTAAAAAAAAAAAAAACTTCATTTTTAATATATTTAATAATTTTTTTTTATGTATCTTCTATGCGAATATCAATTTCCGTTATTCTAAAATTATTATCATTTTTTTTTTTTGAAAATATGCAATTGGGTTTAAAGAATAAAAATAACCTTATCTCACCCACATGCATCTTGAAATCTAACACCCGAAACTTTTAAATTGAGTTTAAATATTGTGTACACAAGTTATATGATATCCTTTATAAAATTTGCACGTAACTTAAGTAGATACTATGTGTAGAATGATGAAGTCATATTATCCTTGGATTGGTAATTTTGGTTTTGAATTTCTCTGTTTAATGTCGTTGAGGAGCCACCGAAAGGGAAGAAAGCCCAAAAAATTCACCTCAAATCATGGCAGTGAAAAGGGGCATAGTTTGGATGCGTATGCGTATAATAATGTTTGTTTATAGGTAATGACATGACAGGTCATCTTTTCAAAACAAACAGACAATCCATTTTCTAATCTAATGTTTTTTTTTTCTTAAAAAAAAAAAAAAAAGAGAATATTGAAAATTAACACAAGCGTATCTATAGAAGTTAAAATAATTTATTTAAATTTTGATGCAAACAAACCAAAACCATCATCCCATAGGCTAAGAATAAAAAAAAAATTGGACAAAAAATTATATTGATAATTTTGACATTCCTTAACCCTATTGCTAAACATGAAAAAATAATGTGCTTATTGTCATCCATGGATCCAAACATCATTCTCAGAAGGTAGCTTGCCTGCCTGTCAGAATATGGAAATTTGGGTTGGGCTTGATGTTCATCTATATCTCAGAACTCGCTTGAGGATCTAATTTGAAAGGCAACACCAAAATGTATTCTTTGTGCAACTTGCCCAGGCCTTGGTCTGAGTTAGTTCAATTGGGCTAAACCATTGGCCATGCCAATGCTGAGTCTTGGTCCCATAACCCAGCTGTGCTGGAAGACTTGGTCAAGCCCATATACCAAAAGACTCACTACTGTTCACAATATGTTGGATTTGGCCCAAGATATATTTTATTATATTTATATAAGTTAAGAGGTAAAAACTATATTAGAAATGCAAAAAGTTCATTAAATTGAAGTTTTGGGGGACAAAACATAATTGAGAAAGAATCTAAAAGATGAATAAAGCCATAGAAAAGAAAAAAAAAAGAATTCTAGCTTGGGTTGGCTGGTCCAATTGGATGCTCAACGGCCTTGCCCATCATTGTCAGGCCAGAGAAGAATTGGACTAGGCTCAGAAAGAAAAGCATTGCATCCCCACACTTTTTCGTGGTTTTCTTCTGTATTTTCCTCCTTCCCTAGGAATTTATTTTCTTTGGATTATATATTTTCCCCATATTATCTGCTATTTTTTAATTGTTTTACTGCATTTACAACCAAGAAAAATATATGTAGAGACAGGCCAATATCAATGGGCTGTACGCTAAAGAATGCTGACAAACAAAATTCGGCAAAATTTTGGCATAAAAAGTCTTTGCCTTGATTGATAGAACATGGGTTCCTTCATCTTCTTTTTTCTCCCCTAGTGATTATCTTTCTATGAAATATGAACATCATTTTCTGCTTAAAATTATTGAAAGCTTTGATCAGAAAGCTGACAAGTATGGCCCCTTGATCTCCTTAAAGGCTTAAAACATCTCAATCATTAATTATTTGTACTCACTCTACCATCTTTTTTTCACCCCCACAATATCAATGCCAAAAAATATCAGTGAACTGTAAAAGTTGCATAGGGACAACTCCCTTGGAGTCTACTTAATTTTTTGACCTTTGTGACAGACAAAGTACAGAAATGCACCTTTTAGTGAACTCTATAATCATGTGGATGATAGAAGAAGCTGTCCATACTTTCATTTTCATTTTTCAAAAAGTATGGGATGGACTTCAGAAAAACACACTGAATTCAAGTATAAGAAAAGGGTACCCACATTTACAGGTGCACTAAAAAAATTGCTCAAAATTGGGCCCTTTAGATATGCACATAGTGGGTCATGACATACATTTTTGCAACATAGACTTAAACTTTACATCTAAGATCTTTTGCTTTTACAATAATTTCATTACCATCTGCTATGAATCAATATGTCTGTACATTTTGTTAGAATGCTAAAAACATATCGTAGTATTCCATGTGGGCCTGGAAGCCATAGAAAAAGGGATGCCTTCATCTAGAACAGAAAATAACCCTTCAGCAAACGCATGCAATGGAAAGCTAGATCAAGAAAACGGTTTCCATTAAGGGCTGGAAAGGTGGTGTCTAGGACTTTATAGTATTTAAAATTTCAATTACAAAAAGAAGTAAAGCCAATCAATCACCAGACCAACTGGATAGACAAGGGGGATATACACCATAGATATCAATAATTTAACATTTCCCCTACCCCATTGGAAATGGGGCATTACTTCTGAAGATACAGTCTCCACATTCCCATATCTACAGCTATCATCATTCAGAGAAGAAAGATGGAAACACAAAGGACACAAGGCCATGTTGCTTCAATCAAAAACTCTCATATATGATGGTGTTGTAGTTGCAAGAGCCTCGAATAGGCTCCTTTGGCTCGGTTAATCAATTCGGCATGGCTGCCATGCTCTATGATGTTCCCATCTTGCACTACTCCAATAGTGTCAACATTTCTTAATGTTGAGAGACGGTAAGCCATGATCACTGTGGTGCTACCCCTCATTAGCCTTTCAAGTGCTTCTTGTCGCACACACTCTGATTCTGCATCAAGTGCACCGGTGACCTCATCAAGTAATAATATTGTTGGATCCTTAAGCACAGCCCTTGCAATTGCAATTCTTTGTTTCTGACGCCCAGAGCACTGAACCCCTCTCAGCAACTGGTGTATTGTACCCATCAGGCAATGCACTAACAAAACCATGCACGTTAGCTGCCTGGGCTGCTTCAATTACTTCAGCTTCAGTTGCCCCTTCTTTTCCATAAGCAATATCGTAAAAAGTGCTGGCAGAAAAGATGGCTGGCTCTTGTTGCACCAATCCAATTTTAAGCCTAAGAGATTTCAAGTTCAATCTCCAGACATCTTTCCCATCTATCATAACCTTTCCACATGTAGGATCATAGAATGCAATGATTGAACTCTTGCAAAGCAGCTAGCCCCAACAAGTGCTTGGCTTTGGCCAGCACGGATTTGAAGGTTAAGATCTTTAAACACACTGACATCCGGATGTGAAGGATATGGAAAATCAACATGCCTAGGTTAAACTTCTCCAAAAATTGATTCAACTGGCTCCGCCTCAGGATCATCTGGGTCAATCTTGGTTGAACGATCTAAAATGGAGAACACTGAACCAACAGATTCAGCACCCCTAATAATCTCAGGAGCAAGACTAATAGTTTCTGCCACAGAATTTGCCGTGACCACCAATACCACAATAACCTTGATCACCTTGGAGAATGTGTAGACACCTTTGCTAGCAAGGTGGGCACTGTACCAAAGTATTAGAGCTTCTGAAGCATAAAGAGCAAGTTGAGATAGGCTAAAGAAGAGAACAAAAGTTTGGCTGTGGTGAAGGCTTTGCATCCATCGAACTCGGAGCTCATGGCAAAATAGTGAAAGGATCTTGTTCTGCACATTGAAGGCTGCAACTGTTCTGATATTGCTTACACCTTTACCAGCAATCATGCTAGTTTTTTCATGTGCCTTAGCTGTGTCACCAGCAAACCCTTCGAGAGAGAGAGTTGCTGCAGTGCAAAATAAAACAGAATTAAATGTGTAGAAACTTTACATATCAAATTGACAAGGATACTGATACATTTCAGATAATAGTTGGTTTTAAGACTTAGGATGTGTTTGATACACAAGACTATGATAGAATAAAATAAGATAATATTATGAATAGGATTAGATTAATTAATGTCTCCTATCTTGTGTTTGATGTGTATAAGGATTAAGATAGGATAATTTATTTATTTGTCAAAATTATCCTTTCTCAAAGTTTATGCAATTTAAATTATTGATGAAACTTTTAAGGATATAATAGGACATGTAATTCAATCCCACGGATTAAAAATAATCCTCTCCACTTTAAGAGGATTGAATCATCCTATACCAAGAGAATGATTATACTCCTTGTAATCGTATCCCTTTCTTTAGATACAAACCAAACATACTATTACGATGACTATCATCCTATCCTATCCATCATCCTCCATACCAAACATGATTTAAGAGTACAAAAGAGGAGTCAAAGTCAATCAAAATGGATAAGATAATCTTCAGATAATCTTCCAATAACATCAGCATTAGAACAATTAAATTACCAAAATCTTACTTCAATTAATTTATGACAACCCATGTAGTTGAATATTTGAAAGAAAGTTACATATAAAAAAGTTAAGTCATCCAAACCTAACAGAATTGCCATGGCAACAAAACCATTTTTGAGTAAAACTGATTAAATATAATACAAAAGTTAGATTGCTAAAACTTGAAACACATAAAAAGTTTTTTTCCTTTGTTTTCAATTTCTAGCTTTGAAAATGTAGCTTACATTCAGTTTTTATCCAACCCTGCCCCAACATTTTAACATTAGTTAATAATGGCACTCAAGATACAAAAGTTTGATGTCAAGGCGCTACCTCGAGGATCTGATCTCCATTTAAGGTAGGAAGAATTTTTTTTTCCCCTTTTTTGTCCAAATTCCAAACAGTCTATCACTGCCTTGGCTTCATTGAGGTGGGACCAATCAACATTAAGCCAAACCGGGCTTACCTTCATTGCTAGGACCAGGCAATAAAGCTCTTTCCACAAGGACAAGATAGTGATCATGACATTGTAGACATTGCAAGTGAGTATAGAGAGTCCACAATCCAGCAAAAAGGTGCTGGTTAGACATAATTAAAAGTTATTATATACTTTCTTAGGCCAAAAGAACTCATCTGCTCGGCAATTATGCCAGCATTTGCTTAGGATTCCCGGCTCTTGGAAGTGAGGCTGGTAAAAGTATATTCATATAAGCCACCAGCAATTCCAGGAATAACAGCCACACTTAACAGGGCTAACCTCCGTGCTGATACAAAACCAACCACCAAACCAGCAAGGAAAGTTGACAAATACCGTATAAAGTTCCCAACCTAAAATGAAGAAAAACAATTAACGAATGACCATTCGTCCTAATACTCAAAAGAAATTTCTTTTATTTCATTCTAACTGTCAATAAATTCCATTGATCACTTAAACCAAATGGCAAACGTCAAAACAAAGATGTAGGTGCACGATAACACAGATATGCTAACGTGCACGGTCGAAGATTCAAACCCAAAATAATAAGGTAGGGGACCCGCATTTATGTGTAACCAACAAACCCAGATTAGCAAATTGAGAACGGAGGAGGGCCAGATCAGATTATACTCACAAAACAGAAAAAAGCAAAAAAGCAAAAAAAATCCAGAAATACAATGATAAAACTAAGGTACAAGAACAATTCTCACTGATGGCATCTTGGACAAGTAGAGTATCAGTTGAAACACTGACAAAAATATCCCCAGTTCTTGCATCAGTGTCAAAGAATCCAACATCTTGCTTCAAAATTGCTTCCAAGCACTTCTTTCTCAATGTACTTAACTTGTCTTTTCCCGGAGTACATCCAACATGCAATCTCTGGCAACTAAAAAAAGAACAAATGGTAAAATTTAGCTTCTCTTTAACAGATAAAATTAACAGCTAAACAGCATAGTAAGAATCAAATTTACTTACAATGAAAGAGATGGGGCTACAGAGGAAGATAATGTTGACTAAAATTAAAAGAGAGTTTTATTAAAAGGGTATTGAGATTGACAAGTGAAGAATCAAAAGGACAAAGAGACAGCCCTTTAAGACGATGTGGGCACGCACCCACCTGTCCGTTTTGGTTGACTGGCTACACTCAGGGACGGATCTACGTAGAACCATGTGGGGGCAGTTGCCCCCACTGAGTTCATAAAATCTTTTGGGTTTATTATAAAAAGTATCAAAAGTTATGAAAATTTAAAATTTTGCCCCCATGGAAAATCTTTGAAATCATATTTACCCCCTTAATTAAGGTTCATACATAAAAATTTTCATTATTTATCTAATAATTGAACATTAACACTTTGAGTGCTAAGCAATATCATTATAGCATATATACTTAAATATATCTTCAAGTTTGTAAAAAATAAAATAAATTACTTTTAAAGAGTTTAAAATTATTAAACTTCTAATTTCTCATAATAATTTGTTTAAATCGATGCAAGTTCATCTTATATGAATAATGAGATAAAGAATTTGCACTACTTAAATGATTTAATCACTTTTTAATACAAAAAAAAGAAAAAACATAAAAAATGAAGTAATAAAATAAACAATTATCTTCATTCTTCTTTTCATTGTATGTGAGAAAAGAATAATTTTTTATTTTTGAAATTATAATGAATAAAAAACAATATTTTTGTTTATTAAAAGTAAATGATAAAACTAAACATATTAAAAGTAAATACTAAAATTAGACATGTTAATTTTTATTTCATTTTTTTCACATATTACATTTATTTTTAAAATTTTTTTTAAGTAAAATTTTATTAAACTATTATATCTATATATATGTGTGTCTATTATGATAAATAATTTATCTAAATTGTATTTAGGTTATATTCATAAAAAATAATATAATTAATTATGCAAATATTATTTATATTGCAAAACAAATTTTTTTCATTTACAAAAAATATTATTCGTGGTAATTTTATTTGTAATTTTTAAAATTAATTTGAATTTTAATAAAAAAATTTAAATTAGCTTAAAATATTTACCTCATTGATCATAAATCCCGGCTTCGTCTCTGGCTACACTGCACTGCTCACTTAGGACTGAGACCCTGGTGCAATAACTGTAATGTTGCTTGAACGATTCCTCTCAAAGATTGTATACATTTAAAAGAAAAAGGCCGTAAATATTAACCCGAAAAAGAAATTAAAAAAAAAAAAGAATTAAGGAAAAAAAAATACCTGCATAAGATAATAGGCAGACAATAAGACCAAGATATACAAAATAGAGTGCATACTGCAGTAAACAAAATAATAATAATAATAACAGATCTTAGATCTAAAAACATTAAAAAGTTGGTAAAATAAAACAGAGTAAGGAAAAGTTTTGATTTTTAAAATATATATTTTATGAAAAAAGGGGAAATTTTGAACCTTGGCAGCTTCATTAGTCGTTTTGAGCAAATCAGATTGGTTTTTGCCAAAGCCTTTAACCATTTCAGTAAATAATAAGAAGAAAACAGGCATTGAGGAACCATGGATATTAGCTCCCAAGCTACCAAAGATCATCAACAAACAATCAAATTTGTCAGCAAAAGTGAAAAGTTAGTAAAATGGCAAGCATTTTTCTTTCTTTTTTGCTGCTTCTGGGACAGCCTTTGTTTCTGTTGTTTCAGCCATTGTAAACTCAAAACCGAAGCTAACCCAAGTTTTTTTAATGGATAAAGGCGGCAAGAGCTTCAATGAGTTAAGTGAGTTGAGTCGGGGGAAATTTAGTTAGAGCTTTTGAGAAGAGAATTGCCATTGAAAGAAAAAGAAGAGAGAGGGCAAAGATATGAGAGTGAAAGAAGAAATGAGAGATCTAAAGACCCTTTTCTTTGCTCTATTTTTCCTCTTTTTTAAGGTCTCGAAAATCTTATCAGTTCGAGAACTAAGGTGAGGTGAAAGGAAAAAAAAGTAAACGGAAAACAAATAGAGACTGTTTGAGTGCGTGCATATTTATCTTAAGAGAGAGAATCTATATATCATTGTTAGTTGATACGATAATAATAAAAGAAATTACTTGAATTTTAGTAATTATTATATACAAAATTAATAAAATTAAAATTATATATTATATATTTTTGTGTTGATATAAATTATAATATAAAATTTTTATGTAAAATATAATATAAATATATAAATTTTAATATTTTAAATGATACAAATACATAAATTATCATATATAGTTAATCAAATTAAACAAGTTTTTCAGTTAAAAATTTAAAATTTTGATTTTAATTTTATTCATAAAAAACAAAGTAACCTGTTCTTTTTTTAGGGTCTTATTAAAGTGATTTTCTTTAATTTATCATATTAAGTAATAATTTTAATATATTAAAATTCATTAAATTAAGTATTAATTATTATATTAATTTAAAATATTATTATTAAAAAATATTTTAAAAACATTAAAATTTTTTAGCAAGCAAATAAAATTAGGCTATTTTTCAACTTAAATTAAGATAAAGAATATTAAAGTCGTACACTACAAATTAACATTGATATAAATTATTGATAAAATTTGAATTCCAAATTACTTGAAATCGAAATTGAAATAGACATAGTATGGAGTCAACTTCTTATTAAAACTTAAAATAAGAAACTTGTCACCAAACTTAAAAGGAAAGATTTACAAATGAAATAAAAGATGCCATTTTGCCAAAAAAAATGAATCAAGTTTGGATCTGGAGATAGCACTTCAACTAGAATGAGAGAAAATGGTTAACTTCAAAAAAAGTAATTTTCTGCTCTGGCTTGCCTGGTGTTTTACAGGCTCTCCACTTTTTTTTTTTTTTTTAAAAAACTATAGTCACACAGAATGTATTATATATTTCTGCTTGCCTTTCTGGTTACCTGGCAAAAGTTTTTGTGTTGTGATTCTGATTCTAAATTTCCATGAAAAAACAAAAAGCTTGTGAGTCATTTCCAAAGAAGCCCTTTCATTCACTAACAATTTGCATGTGTCACCTCTTTTCTCAGGATGCCTTACATAACTTTTGGTTTCTTGTACTACTTTTATCATCTGGTATTTGTTTGCTACCTGAAGTATTTACTCCAATGAGTTATGAACTAGATTTTGTTGCCAAAGCCATAGATTCAGCGTTAAGTTTGTGAATAAATTTCATTAGATTGCACTTGGAAAAGGCTCTTCTCAATAGAATTGATCTCTTGTTTCCAGTATATCAGTCAAATTATTAACTGAACAAGTTATCAATAAATATTCCAAATGATCCAAAGATGCAATCTGAGTTCAACTGACTCAAATTTAAAATATAATAATAAATTCAAGGCCTCCGGAAATAATATAGAGAAGAATTTATTTATTGGATGATGTAAAACTTTACTAGAAACAGTAGTTTCCTGAACAACGAAGATATATTTACTTTAGTTTTGATAAAAATGGAAGTCCATAATAAATTGCTAGGTCCCGATATTGTATGAATGCCATCAGAAATTTTTCAGAAACTTGGCTACTATTCCTTGGTTTTGGCCACTTCTTTTTCACCGCATCCAAATTCCAAAAATAATGTTACTATTCGGGTCACTCTTTTTTCCTTTTTTTTTCAACATAAAATCAATATTTTCCTTTTATTCTTTGTTGGCTATTAACTTTTTTTTCACTCTTTAATTTCTTTTTTGGATGCAGCCTGATGGACAAATGCAAGTCATAAAACAGTTAGAGCCGGAGATGATTGTTTTCAACGCATTTTTCAGTGAAACCCGGAGCCGGAAAACATGTCCTTCGTGCTGTGTTTTTGGATCTGAAACCAACTGTTATTGATGAAGTTAGGACCCCGACGTACCGCCAATTGTTCCACCATGAAGAGCTTATTAGTGGCAAAGAAGATGATGCTGCCAGCAACTTTGCCAGAAGCCAATATACAAGTAAGAAAAGAGCTTAAGAAAATTTTTTTCTCATTGAATCCAATGTCAGTACTCTAAACTTGGAGGGCAAATTTTTTATGCGGTCGGCAAGGAAATAGTGGATCTCTGCCTTGACAGGATTCGGACGCTAGCAGATAACTGTACCGGGCTTCAAGGAGTTTTGGTATTCCATGCTGTTGGTGGTGAGACAGGATCTGCTCTTTGTTCTCTGCTTCTTGAAAGGCTTTCAGTGGACTATAGCAAGAAATCAAAACTTGGTTTCACTGTCTACCCTTCCCCTCAGATTTCTACATCTGTTGTTGAGCCTTACAACAGTGTTCTTTCATCCCACTCTATCCTAGAGCACACTGATGTTGAAGTTCTCCTTGATAATGAAGCTATCTATGATATTTGCTGAAGATCCCTTGACTTTGAGAGACCTACTTACACCAGTCTCAACGGGCTGGTCTCTCAGGTATTTGTAAATTCTCAAATAATAAATGACAAATAATTTTGATTTTTTACATGTATACTAATATTGATAATGTTTTGAGTCTGATTGTTTACAGGTTATTTCTTCCCTGACTGCGTCGCTGCGATTTGGTGGTGCTTTGAATGTGGATGTAAGAGAATTTCGGACCAATTTAAACCCATACCCTCGAATCCGTTTCATGCTTTCTTCATATGCATCGGTCATTTCTGCTGAAAAAGCCTATCATGAGAAACTATCAATGGCAGAAATCACTACCAGAGCTTTTGAACCAGCTTCTATGATGGCCAAATGTGATCCACGCCATGGGAAATACATGCTCTGCTGCTTGATGTACAGAGATGTTGTAGTGCCGAAGGATGTGAATGCGGGCAGGGGCAACAATCAGGACTACGAGGACAATCCAGTTTGTCCATTGGTGTTCAACTGGGTTCAAATGTCGTATTAACTACCAGCCTCCTACTATGGTGCCTGGTGATTTGGCCAAGGTTCAGAGGGCAGTTTGTATGATTTCAAACTCTACAAGTGTTGCGGAAGTGTTCTCAAGGATTGATCACAAACTTGATCTGATGTATGCCAAGCGTGCATTTGTGCATTGGTATGTTGGTGAAGCTATGGAGGAAGGTGAGTTTTCATAAGCTAGAGAAGACTTGGCTGCTCTTTTATGAGGAGGTTGGTGCAGAATCTGCGTGCAGAAGAGGATGAAGATGAAGGCTATGAGTACTACGCAAGGTTAGAGTGGAAAAAAGGAAAGAGTTGTTCTGCAAAGGACTCATTGTTCAGCTATTGAAAATGTCGTGTTCTTTTTGTCTTCTCTCTTGTAGCATCAAAAGACAAGTTTTCATTAATCTTTCCTTTTATTTTTGCTCAAATGCGTTTCTACCTTATGTATGATGTTGAAGTAATCAAATGTAGTTGGAATTTGAGAATTTACTGATGTTGCTTGAATTTACAGTAAGTTCCTTATTGTGGTAGGCCTGAAAAGTGTTCTAGCAAATTGATTGAAGAAGAAACAGGCTTTATCAAAAGTCAAAACAATGATCGAAGGAAGGAGGAAGAAAAGGAAATGATTAACCTCATGCTAGACAAAATGATCAGATCTTAAGGCTTCAGATTTACAGCTCCAAGTCATTTGTGGTCTCAGTCTCAGATACTCCTACATAGAAATGTAAGATTCAAAATCATTATTGTCTACATTCTTCCCAGCAATCAAGCAGCCCAAAACCCAGTTTAAGCATTTTGCATGTGAATAATATCTGATCACTCCGAAGTCTCAAGCAAATGTCTCTGAAAATCAATGAGTTTTTTTTTTTTTTCTTTTGCATATATAAACTTAAGAGGTTTCTTATGGTTGAAAATTATTTCAAAGTTTCTTTAAGCTATGGCTAATTACCGACCAAAAACCTATTTATTACTTCAACAAAAGCCTATTAATAGCTTCTTGACCTTGGGGCAAGCATGTTGCATTCCATTACTTATGGAGAAGGGATTATATTGTACTATTGCTAAAATACTTGATCAATTTCCATCATTTAGTCAAATTAATTGCGTACGCATGTTACAAATGCTCGAGTCAAAAACAAACAACATCTAAAAAGCCCGAAATTCAAGAGGACAAACTGGTCCTGCAGATTTTGGACAAATGGGCCCTAACCCATGTCAACTGCTAACCTTCGACATCTATAAAATGCCTACTTATTTCATTGGTCATTACACCGCAGAATTTAAAGACAATGTCCTCTCACCCTCCCTCATACAAAATGTCTAGCAAAAGATCAACTTCCAGAAGCAATGAAAATGATGATTTTAGCCTCAAACTCCGAGAATTGCTATCAAATAACAAGAAGAAGAAAAGAAATGCAACAAAGGTAAGAATGAAAAACTCATGCACTTGGTTCCCCTTGTCCAATAGTCTAAAGTTAAGGAGAAATATATGCTTAACTAGTCAACTCGGTCTCAAGCCCGTGTATGATATTCACACTCAGGATTGATGACCGGGTATGTGTACGGATTTTATTTTTTTTTAAGTTTTTTCATATATTTGGAGGGTCGACATTTATATCCAGATATGTGACAGAACGAGTATTTCAAAGAAAGAAAGTGAAAAGTCAGACTAACACAGTTCCAAGCACGGTACTAAATGCTATGGCTTTTGTTTACAATCAGTTCACTACTCAACCTTGCCTCTATCTTTATTCTTATTGCAGCTTCTGGATGAGACATGCAGCCATATTAAGAGGCTTAATGGAGAGATTGATAATTTAAGCAATCGGATATCGGAGTTAATGGCCTCTCCAAACACCGATAGTAGCATTAATGCAAACATCCTTAAGCAACTTCTACAACAATAATCACTGCAATTTTTGTTCTTGTAGTAACTTTTTCAAGTCATTGTAAGATACACACACACACACACACATATATATATATATATATATACATATATACATATATATATATATATATATATTTCAGTCTCTCTTTCGGTTGTTCCCTGTTGCTGCCATCCAAGGGAACAACAAGCACAAGGCTTATAATTTACGTGTTTTTCTCTTTTTGGAATTTTTTTTTTTTTTTTGCCCTATGTTTGAATTTCCATTCCTAATATTATATACCGGTTTTGTTGGTTGATAAGTTTGCTTCACAGAAGAATTATTTCTTGATTTTAGTGTGAGATATATGTAGATATATATTGATAATGGATCACCTGGTAGGCTCAATAATTAAGGAATAATAATTTCATTCTTGGCTTATTCAGAGTTTTATGCTATTTCATGGTCATTTTCCAAGAAGAGAACGAAGAACTTTTCATTGTTCTTCAAACTTTTCAAAAACTGTTAAGGAAGTATAAGCAGAGACAGCATCATTGTCATATTTTCACTAACTGCTTCCTTGGACTAAAATATTGTTTCACATTATTACACTTTTGAAAAAATAAACTGCATAAAGGAAAATCTTTAATAATAAGGATTAACACTAATCCAAAGGTGAAATTAATTACAAATTAAGATCAGCAACAATATAACAATGAGAAATTGGTTGGTTTTTGATATATTAATAGTGTATTTTTTTTAACTCTAGGATTTAGAGACCACCATGTGTCTTTTTTTTAATTAATTTTTTTTAATAAACTTTAAAAGTACATGTTATTTTACTAATTCTATGTCTAAAAATTTTATAATATAACCAAAATCTTTGCAACCCATTAGTAAAAAGTAGGCCATTTACAGCCCAATGAAACCCAATCTAAGATAAGATTTCTTTGGGCCCAGTTCATATTAGAGAACAAAAAGTTGACCCAAATCGAACGAGTGAAGTGACCAACTAATGATTTGTTAAGAAATAATATTCTAAAATCTAAAGGTAAATGAGTTAAAAAAAATTGATGAATTATTATCTAATGCACAAGAGAATTTAAAGGGATGATATGTGGAAAACATTTTAAAAAATTAATTATTTAATTTTATTCAATCAACATGTGATAACAGTATAAATTCACGTTTGAAATTAAAAGATTTTATTACCTAAATATAAATTAATAATCCAAAAATTATTAGTATTAAGATAAATTTATCTTTTTAAGTAATAGATAAAAAAGATCTATCAATAATTTTGGATAAACTTTATCCAATTTATTCGAAATTGTAAATATAGATGGATTGACTATTTTATTATTATAAGAACAAGAAAGAAACAAAATTATTTACGTGAAAAAAAGAAAAGAAAAGATTACTACGCTATTTTTGTTGAGTTGTAGAATGATTCCATTGTACATTTAATACTGTTCTATACACCATGATCTACAGATTAAAAGAAGATTTTTCAATCTATAAATTTACTATTATAATTAAACCCTGATTATTAAGAAATCAAAACTAAAAATCTATTTAACTGATATTTAACTGATCTTCAAGCTTTCCCAACCAAGCTAAAACTGCAACTGCGAATCTTCACCGTGCTCGACTAGAAAATCCTTCCCTAGAAACTCCTGCCATTTAAAATTTACAGAAGTTTTCTTAGCATCCAAACAGCAAAAGAAACAAAAAAAAATGAATAGAAAAAAAAAAGTTCAATGATAAATCAAAAAGAAAACGAACCTTGATTATATTGATAGAGTTGATCGATTCAGGTAGTTTCAGTGCAAGGCCTTTTAACGTTGTTCTTGCCGCTGAGAGGCGAGCAAGGCAAGATCGGCCTTGAAACAACCACAAAGTTAACACGACGTCGTCCTTTTTCATGGAAACCTCCATCACCACCGCCTCCTTCACAGACGACATCGCTCTTATTCTTTTTATTATTGCCGACGAAATCTTCTCCAAGGTGCGACTCTCCCTCTCTTATCCTCAAAACCTGACTATGAACTCTCTCTAATTTCTTCTTCACCTGCACCACTACAGACCTCGGCGACTCAACCTCCGCCTCCTCCGTCGACGAATATCCACTCTCCACCTCCATAACCGGCGCCTCCTTCTTCGCCTCCATCGAAACGGTATCCCTAACACTAAAGGTGATTCTTTAATTTTATTATTTTTTTAAGCTGAAATTTTTTAGGGTGGCGAGGAAATTTATAGGAGGGAAAGAGGAGGACCAAAACGGTGAGTTTCTGTGGGGATTGGCAATTTCTGGTGGGATGACACGTGGCAGTGCTGTGAAAGAAAGGCGATTATCACGTGGTTGACTGAAGAAGACGTGGTGAAAGATACTAGCCTAAAGGTTCACAACCGTTGCCGTTTTATTTGCCATGGAGCTTTTTCGGGTCTCTAATTATTCGCCACATCACCTAATAATGCCACGTCATGAGGGATTAAGACCTCAAGATTTTTTTTCATTGTAGAATTAAATAAATCCACAATCTATAACAATAATACAAAATAATGTTCTATTTTTTTCCATCTGCTTGACATTTTTCAGGCTCAATTTTATAACGTTTGGAATGCAACTATTGGTTGAGAAAATGAATCAAGCATTTGTTTGGGTTTGTTAACAATTGTAATTGTATTATGTTTGAATTTAGGGTGTAATCTATTAAATTTAAACTGATATAATATTAAGTTTAAACTCGAGTTTGATTTGAAATTCAAAGCTTGAAACTTGATTTGATTTTGATTGAATTTTATTTTTTTAATTCGAACTCAACTTAAAGATAAAAATTAAACTATTTGAGTTTGTTTGATTAAATTTAATTAACATATAAAAATAAACTTGATTTTTATATTTTATAAAAATTTGATTATTTATGTTAGAGCTCAAACTTGAGTTTGAAATATTTTATTAATTAAAATATATTAAAATACAAAAGTTCGATTATGTTGGTAAACTATTTGAGTTGAATATAAGAATACTCAAACTTAACTCGATCAATAAGTCTAGTTACTTGAGTTTGAGCTCGACTCGATAATAATTGAACTAAATTTGAATTTTATTCGAGTCAAAATCGAATAATTTACGAGTATGAGAATATCATTTATACCTCTATTTGAGTGCTTTTGTTTATTACTTTTATTATTCTATTTTTTATTTTTTATTATTGCTTTTACTCAGTAAATTTTATTTTTAACATATATTTTGTTTAAAAAATTTAAAACTAATTCTAATTATTGAAATTTCTTTGTTTGTAGGCATTTTTTTTTTATTTCATCATATGTAGGCGTAAATCAGAGTGAGACTCTTCGATTTTTTTTTTTTTGGTATTTGTATTTTAGAATTTGATTGTCCTTTTTGTGAACTTTTAATTTTCATCTTTTACTACTCTTGTATAATCATAACATAGATTAATATTAATGATACAAATGTTGCATATTGATGTTCACATCTTTATTCTTCCTGTAAAACATTTATCTTATTATAGTTTTTGCAATTCGTTCTTGAAACTTATTTTTCTTTTTATTATTATTATTATTTTCTTATTCCATAGAACATGATTAATTATTCAATTTTAAATTACTACTCTAAAGCACACTCAAATAACATGATTTAACTTATAAGTTTTAAATGTTAAGAAGCTTATGTGTACATTTATTTTTTTATGCTAATAGATAATAAAAAATGAAAATTAATCATCTGTTATCTCTTATGTCCACGTGTATGCTCATATTATATATAAACTCTTATTTCAATTAAATTGGTGATATTATCAGCATATACTACCATTTTTCGACATGACAATTGCATTTTTTTTTTTTTGTCAATGGGGCACTCTTTTTTTTATGGCCACAGTCTCATTGTGCTACACTTTTTTTTTCTTTAGTTTATTATGCAGTGAGAGAGATTAACTTTTATAATTGTCGTCACTTTATTTTTCAAGTTATTTTGCTTTATTATATGATTTGAGAAGAAAATATACAATCTTGAATGTTATTTTCAATAAGATTATGTTAGTATTAATAAGATTTTTAATAATTAAATACACATGTTCTTTTTCAATTGACACTAACTAGCTACTTTGGAATGTGTTTAAAGCATTGAGGTGGAAGAAAATGAGTGGGGGATTAGTCAATGTCAAATCTTACATAGCATGCAGCATGATTGAGCATTTGAGTGTATAATTATTGGATGGGGCACACGTGGCCAGTGATTAAGAAGTCTGGCCAGAAAATAGTATTTTTGATTTTGATGTTGAGCTAATTTTATGGCTTTTGTCATTCAGTTCTGGAGGGAAGCATTGCTTTTGGTGTTGCGGGGGAAATTATTATTATATAAATAAATGCTTCCTATAAATTTGAAAATTTGTCATGCAAAACGTGTACGAAGCTACTGCTTAATAACATTTATTGTGTCAAATTTAAGGTCGGTAATTTAATTCGTTTTCGATGAATTTTGATTCGATTTGATCTGAGGTTAAATTTTTTTTTTAAAATTCGGGTTTCAGGTCGGATCGAATAATATTATGAAACAATCGAGGTTGGATCGGATTCAGGTTTTAGGCAAATTTGACTTGATTCCAATCTCAATATTATATAAAAAATTATTTTTTAATTAATTAATTATTTATTTATTTATATATATATATTTATATAATGATATTTTTAAATATTTATATTTAAAAAATAATAATTTATATTTTAAAAAATAATATTTTATTAATTTCAGGTAAAGTCGGATTTGATACGATTTATATAATATCGAATCGAGATCAGATATGAAAAAATAAAAAAAATTTCGAATAAAATCAGATTTGAATTTAATAACATATAAAATCAAATCAAATTCGAGACGAGTAAAACTCACTTCGAACCTAACTCGATGTCAACCCTAGTCAAACTAATTAAAAGCGTGCACTCTTCTATTAAGAAAAAGCAACTTACTTGCTCAGGATTTCTTCACCATAAAAAAGCCCCGGGGGGGGGGGGGGGTTAGTGGAAAAATCCCATACTCGAATTGATGATCAGTTGTTACATCTTCAATGGTAGCTGGACAGAGGGTTGGAGACTTGAGTGGTTAATGCTGCCACTAAGCAGAGCTCGTGAGGTAGGCAACAAAATGGCAAAATATAGTTACTTTCCTTTCGTGAGATCACTATAGTCAAAGAATGATAAGAGTTTGAAATTAGTATATTAGATTTGCTCTTGAAAAAGTTTGAAATTGATAAAATCCTAAATGAGTTTGTATGAGTAGAAATTATTGTTTTATAATAGAACAAAAAATTATAAAAATTTAAAATAAATAATTGCTTAAAAAATCATAATTATTTAAATTAATTTTATAAACAAATTTATTTTTTAAATTTTTTTATTAATTTTTGAAATATTAATAGATTAATATTTTTTTATTTTGAACAAACTTATATGAACAAAAATATTTATTTTATGACAAAATAAAATATCAATATACATCTTATATTAAACTTAATAGCTTATTTGGTGTATAAGATGATAATTATTTTATATTATATTTAATTTATATTAAAAAAAATAAAATTATAAACAAAATTAATCATCCCCTTATTATAAGATAATTTAATCCTCCCAAAAACGAAAAGAATAATTTTTAATTCATGAAATTAAACTTACATATTTTATTATATCCTTAAAAATTATGTTAATAATTTAAATTATATAAATTTTAAAAAATAAATTTAATTAATAAATAAATTAATTTATCTTAATTCTTACACGTATTAAATATAAAATAAATAATATTATTTAACCTAATCATATTTTTAATATTATTTTATTTTATTTTATCATAATTTTATTACCAAACACATTCATAAATTTTGAAAAAAGAAAGCTTCCACCCGTTTTAAAGTTCTACTTACCAAAAAAGTCTAAAAACAAAAATCTTTAATGCTGGCTAATCATATTATGACAATTAAGTCTCTAAAATTTGGTACTGATATGATGTAATGAATTCTCCAGTGATCTTGTGACCATATCAAACCACAGATTGCCACTTAAGATTTGGGTAATATAGATGACATTATCCATCAAAATGGTGGAGCTAGACAGCTAGCTAGTATAAATGACCGAGATTAAAATATTTTAATCTTAAAACAACCCAATTACTCAAATATCTTCAAAAATCCGGGAAAACACAGAACAGTAAATGCAAAACATACACCAAGATCCACTACGATAAAGGTCTGGAAACAAAACTCAAACCATGTCTAATAACGGAGGAGATGACAAGTTCCAAACAGAGGTTTTTTAAGGGTTCCTAGCGGTGGACCTGGTGGTGATAGCCTAAGGTTTACTCGTCTTCCTCTTCATCACCGTCACCGCCAGCAGCCTTCTTGGCAGCTGCTCTCTGGTTCTTTCTCTTCACTCTTCCAGGGCGGCCACCTCCGAATGGACTTGTGAGAGAGAAGTCAATATGTTTTTGGGAGTCGACCCTCACCATGAATGATGGGATGTTGACCACCTGCCTCCCAACCCTATCAAGGAAAGAACAAACATCAGGACACAACATTTGGAGCATCTATAATTATCTTTCAGACAACCAAAGCATGTACGTACAAACATATTCAAGTAGGCTACATTTATGAAACTGCTCAAACAAGAAATCACGTACAGAAATATGCAAAGTACAAGGCAACAAATCACAACAACTTGCAAAAGAGAAGCCAAATTGGCAGATCAGCAATCAGCCCAGGGATTTGTCAGAAAACTAGTTGCAGAAGTCAATCACTCAAATTCTTCAAAAGAAAGAATAAGTTCATATCATGAAAACATGTAGCTTCTCTAAACCACAGTGGTGTTTGAGCCAATTAATGAAACTCATAAAATGTGAAAAATCCTTTCCAACAAACAGTTAAGATTACAAAAGATAGCCAGCAAACCGGAAATGAACAACAATTGAATAAAATGCCAACTATATATACAATTAAGAGATACATCATGTGCAGTAAAAGATAACTAGTGCAGCTTCTAGGATCAACTTAATATCAAAGCATCAATGAAGTAAAAATAAACACCCACCCACTCTATAGCAAGAAAAAGTAGTCTTTACCTGATATGCCTTTGCCTAATCAACACACGAGCATGGTGAATCGACTTGGCCATACCAGACTTGAACACAAGTGTTTGCAAGCGGCGCTCAAGGAAATTCTCAACAGTCAAAGCCAAGACATAATCAAGCTTGTTCTGGCTCTCATCCAAAAGTCCATACCTATTCATCCTACGAAGAAGTGCTTCACCTTCAAAAATACGACGAGGGTTCTTCTCATCAAGAGTGAGAAGATCCCTAGCTGCATTTCGGATACGGCTCAAAGCATACTGAACCCTCCATAACTCCCTCTTACATCGGAGCCCATACTCTCCTACAAGTTTCAACTCTGCGTCCAAACGTTCCTTTTCATATGGACGCCTTGGCTTCTTAAAGGTCTTACCATCTACAACCACACATCAATTTCAGCTTTCTTTTTTTTTTTTTTTTTTTTAATTTTTGAACCAAATCAAGAAAAGCACCAAAACCCATAAAGCAAAACAAGTATTTTTCTCAATTAGGATCGAAAATACCATGACACTAATCAATCAATTATACTATTTTTTCGTGCATTTGAGCTACAAAACGGAAAGCAATACTCTGCCACCCATTAACCCATAAATTCCACCGCGCCATTGCCAAGTTTCAAACTCAAGACCTCAAGCTGTAATCTTTCGAACTGTTTTAAGTCAATTATATTATAATCTTTATTTACTAAATAGTGTTCCAATTAGTAAATCAACAGGTAGCAAATAGATCAAAGCGGCTAATAAGACCTAAAAATAAATCAAAATCCAAGACAAAGATAAACTCTAACATTGTAACTAATATTAAACAAAATAAACCCAACTACATTATTAACTAAAAATGAGAACAAAACTATTATAATAGCTAAATGCAAATACCCATTTGTGAGAACCCAAAAATAATTAAAAAATGGAAAATAATGGGAAAACAAAAACTTTCATAAAATAATACAAACTCAGCAGAAACTACGGGTTAGTTAAAAAAAAAGTACAATAATAAGAGAAGGTAAAGTGCGGAAAGAGACGATGGGGTAAGCTTACAGTTGCGATAGAAACTAACGTGAACCATAGCAGTGTCGGCTCCTCGTCAGATGCGTGAAAGAGAAAAAGGTTGGGGAAAGGGGAAGAAGCCGAACTAGTAAAGAGAAATGAGGCGAAGCGTGATCATTATATGTATGGAAACCCTAAACCCTAATGTTTCCTCTTCCTTTTTAGGGCTTTTAACGGGCTCATTTGGTGAAATATGAATTTGGGCCTTTAAGATTTGGTGTATTTTGCTTTTGGGCCTTTCAGTGGTTTTTTTTGTTTCAAGAGTTGGTCCTATCACTTAGTTTTTAACTTGCCTAAAAAAAAACTCTTCTAAGGCATAATAAAAGTTACTCCTAAAGTGGATCATCAATCTCCTGCCAGTAAATTCACCAAGATTAGGGACAAATTGTTACTGTACTATGATTTAATTTTGAATATTGTCGAACTTTAATTTTTTTAATTTTATTATTATATTTTGAATTCCGTTTGATCTTAGATAAAAAAAAATAACATAATTGAATATTCCATTAATGAAAATGATAATTTTTTTTTATCAATTTTACTTTTTTTTATCTAAAAATTAGCAAGATTGAGATTATAGTGATGAATTTCAATCAAATTAAAGTATAGTGATAAATTTTAATTTTAACTTATAGTTTTGTTAATCTATTATTCATAAGATTTTCAATGATTTTATATTAAAGTTAAACCATTCGACGTATTACTATTTGCTTTTAGAGTAGATATTTAATATAATATCAAATTTAATTCAATTTTGTGATTTATGTTTTATAGTTTTATATAAATTTGTCATATAATACTTAAGTTCATACGTGATTTTGAAACAAGTTATTAGAAGCACCGTACCAAAAAAAACTTCCAAAAGAAATTTGAGATTTTGACATGGATTTCGAATTAATGGGTTTTTAGAATAACAGGTAATTGAAGAGGAGATTTGTTTGCGTTAATACGTTGTAGAATATGATCCATTGTTGACATGAAAATTGTTATAATGAACAAAGGTGGAAAGGCTTGAAATTTTTTCACCTTTTTTGTTATCAGGAAGGAGAGTGCAGGAATAGATTAGTTATTATTATTATTATTTAGCATAAAGGGGGTTTTTTGGACTTTATTCAATACTTTATTTTATGTATAGTCCAAATATATTTATTTATATTGGGTTTAGCAAATTTATAAAAGATTACTTCTCCAATGGATTCCAACCTAAACAACAAATTTTTTGCCACTTAACTACTTGAGCCAACTATCCCTTATTTAGTGAATAGATTACTTTTTAACAAATGACAGAAGTAGGAAGCAAATGTGAACTGCTGATTCACTTTAACTTTATGGTCTTTGGCCTCTTGCTAGCCTGATTAAGGAAGCAGCAGCTATCTTCTCCATATTTTAGTAACTTTTTTTCCTTAAGGCAAAAGAAACGCAGATTTAAGATTTTTATTAGCTCCACCTTCACAGAAAAGCTCAAGTCTCTTGGCCAGATGATGTTGGCAAACCGAAGGTGAGGAAAGTAGAGATGCCAAAAGCGTGTAATGCAGGAAGCAAGAAATCTGCATCAGGAGGTCCATCGGGTGACATGAGTTCACTCTCTTCATTACTAGGCAATATCCATTGTAACTATTTAATGCTACATTTATAAGCAGATTATCGATACTGGGTCATAGATCAGATCTTAAGACACCACCCTGGAGCATAATTTGTAATTACCCTTTATTTAATGATAATTGGTATATTTATATTATATTTAAATGAAATTTGTATGTCATAATTTGTGTTAACATGAAAAATACAAAATGTATTTTTTTATTTTTATTAATTTTATATATGATTTTTTACTAAAATTTTAACTTAGATTACTTTGATATTGTTTTAATATCATTTTCATATAATATCATTTTTGTATTAAATTTTAAATTATTAAGTCCACTGAATATACAGTAAAAAAATTAAAAGTTATCTCCATATCAATAATGTAGAGTCAATTCTAAGATTAATAGCAGTAAGATGTCAAATTCATATTTTTCTTTCTAACGGTAAACAAAAGTTTGACCTAATTTCAGCAGTAAAATGTCTTTTGTAAACAATATACGATTTTTTTTTTTTTTTTTAACTTTTAAAGAAGAGAATGTTATTACTTGTACTTAAAATCAAAACTAAAACCTCACTCCACTCTTATCAGTATTTGATATGTCTACCAACTAAACATATGAATCTTTATCGTCAATACAAATTGGTAATTGAAGTAAAGGATTTACCATGATTATGTTCAAATAAGATGCCATGAACTAATTATTTTTTTTAAAAGAAAATAAAAAGGATAGAGTCATAGAGAAGAAGAAAAATACAAGGTAGTTTTGTAACTAAAAATAGTCAAGTAGCAACCAAAAACAAGACTGACCCCTGGACTAGACACAAGGGAGAGCACCAAGAATCAACAGCAATAGCTCAATCCTCAGAAATCCTATAGCTATTAGCTTCTTCAGGGAATCATGATTCCTGATAGCATTCACAGCTCTCTGCAAATCACAGTGTTGAGGTGAAGGGTCAGTTTCATTAGGAATTCAGTCATTCACGAAGCATCTAATTCTAGGTGGAGTATTTTTTTTATATAAAAAAGATTAACTTAAAATGAACATGAGATCATTCCAAGGTTAAATTTCGTTGAGAATTTATGTTGTATTTTCAGATTATCCACCGATAAAAAGTACTTATAAAAAAGGCCGAAATTAAATTTTATAAAATAAAATATTAGATTTTTACTAATTCAATCAATTTTATTAATCTCATTTTTTTAATATTAAATCAATAATTATAACATATGAAATGCTTTTATTGCATAATTTATACGTAAATTGAATGTAAAACTTACCTATATTCTACTTTATATTGACAAAAAAATGTTTTCCTTATTTATCTTGATTTTAAAAGGAAACTTTAAAATATGAAAAGTATGATTCTTAAAAAATTTAGTAAGTAACTACTAAAGTTTCCTTGTAAGTTATTTCTTTCCAATTTTCTGGGCAAAGAGAAGCAATTAAGCAAAGGTAATTTAAGAACTCTGAAAAAAGGAAATAAGAAAACTGAAAATTCTCAAATAGAGAAAAGAAATGAAAACCCAAGTAAGCTAAAGAAACAATTCAGAACTCTTTCTCTTCTTTTATCCTTCAAAAACCTTCAAATTCCCTTCATCAAACCTTTCAATTCAAAAAACCAAATCCCATTTTTAATTACCTCTTATCTCAAAAACCCAGTAATTCTATTCCCCCCAAAAGCCCACTTTTGCATGCTTTTTTTAGCTCATTTCCCGGGTAAAAATCTAAACTTTCATAGCTAATTCCGTTTTGAAAGGTTAATCGAGTCAGACTCGAAGTGGGTTTTTGATTTTGAAGCTTGATTTTTTAGTTTTTGAAAAAAAATTGAAATAAGGAAAATGAGTGCTCAGAAGAAAAAAGCGTTTCAAATAGAAGCGTTTAAGCATAGGGTGGTTTTTGATCCAAACTATGCGGAGAAGACGTGGAAGGTTCTGGAACATGCGATTCGTGAAATTTATAATCATAATGCGAGTGGACTTAGCTTTGAAGAGCTTTACAGGTTATTGTTTTTTCTTTCTTTTTTTTTTTTTTTTGAGAAATTTTGATGTGATTTTGATTTAATTATGTGTTTTTTGGTTAAAGTATTTTGGTTGTGAGGTGAAATTTTGCTGAATTTTAGTTAATTTTTGTGGTGATTATATCTTTGAATAATTGAACTTAGCACTAATGAGGAAGAAGGTGAGTTGAGTAATTCACATATTAGGCTATGATGAGTTGCCAGGACACTGAATTTGTTAAGATGTTTAGTCCATTGTGTTTTGAGAATTATGGCTCTAGAGCTGTGGGTTACAATTGAATTCCAAATATGCAGTAAGTGGTTTGTGGGGCACAAATTACAGTGACGATGTATAGGCGGTAAACTGACAGTTAGGTTCTGGTTTTTAAGTTGGTGTTACCTTCTTGGAAAACGAAATTTGATTGGTGAGGAAAGGGTTGCTGGTAATGGTGTTGTAAGAGTTATACAGCCAGAAGCTGAAGGCTGATGACCCTAGGAAACCGACCTTGATTTTGAGAGCAGACTATGTTGTTGTAAGGATGGCCAACTAACTTGCTGATACAGATGCTACATCTGGTTCTTCAGAAAAGGCCACATAAATAAATAGGTCACATCTTTTTTCCTCTCTTCCATCACCTTTGCAGCCACATGGGTCTCTCTTGTTTTGCATTTTCCAGCATGCTACTTCCTACTTGGGCAGCTTTTGGAGTTTTTGAGCTCCTTTGTTTATGAATATACTTCGTATAAGAGAGAGGCCTTGTAAGAATTGGTGCTATTCTTTTTCTTATGTTCACAAATATAATTTTTGGATATTTGATTCCTTGAAACTGTCATCTGTTATATTACTTTTAATAATTCGTGTAAAAGGTTCTGATATAGGTGTAGTTTTTAGCTATATATATGATGTACTTCATAAGTTTACTTCATCGTCATGTAGTTGAAACGAATGCTGTTATGATGATTGACTATATCATTTGTCTAATGTTATGTGATGAAGTGTTTTAATATTGTTGCAATTGCTGCCTATTTTTAATTGCCTTGTAGCCTGCCATATAACTTTGTCTCTAACATCTGAAAATTTCATGATTCTGACATCTAAGTATTGTTGTAAAATAAGGAATGCTTACAATATGGTTCTGCAAAAATTTGGGGAGAAACTGTACTCTGGAGTTGTCACAACTATGACTTCTCATCTAAAGGAGATATGTAGTTCAATTGAGGCTGCTCAGGGAGGATTATTTCTGGAAGAACTCAACAAAAAATGGGCAGAGCATAACAAGGCATTGCAAATGATTCGAGATATATTGATGTACATGGATAGGACTTTCATCCCAAACACCCATAAAACCCCAGTTCATGAGCTTGGGTTAAATTTATGGAGGGATGTTGTCATCCATTCCTACAAAATCCAGTCCAGGCTTAAGGATACACTTCTTGAAAATGTTAGGAGAGAGAGGAGTGGTGAAGTCATAGACAGGGGTTTAATGAGAAGTATCACAAAGATGCTAATGGATCTAGGTCCTTCTGTATACCAGGATGATTTTGAGAAGCATTTTCTTGAGGCTTCAGCTGTTTTTTACCGTCTGGAGTCTCAAGAATTCATAGAGTCTTGTGATTTTGGGGAGTACTTAAAGAAAGCTGAGAGACGTCTTAATGAAGAAATAGAGAGAGTTTCTCATTACTTGGATGTGAGAAGTGAAGTCAAAATAACGAATGTGGTAGACAAGGAGATGATTGAAAGTCATATGCACAGGCTTGTGCAAATGGAGAATTCAAGCTTGGTTAATATGATTGTCGATGACAAATATGAGGACCTAGGAAGGATGTATTGCTTGTTTTGCCGAGTACCCAATGGGCTTGTTTTAATCAGAGATGTTATGACTTCATACATTCGTGAAACTGGTAAGCAGCTAGTTACTGATCCAGAAAGGCTAAAGGATCCTGTGGATTTTGTGCAACTTCTGTTGGATTTAAAGGATAAACATGACAGAATTATTTCTTCAGCATTTAGCAATGACAAGACTTTTCAAAATGCATTAAATTCCACTTTTGAATATTTTATCAATCTGAATTCTCGGTCTCCAGAATTCATCTCTTTGTTTGTAGATGACAAGCTTCGAAAAGGTTTGAGGGGGGTTACTGAAGAGGATGTGGAGTTGGTACTTGACAAGGTGATGATGCTCTTCCGTTACCTTCAAGAAAAAGATATTTTTGAAAAGTATTACAAGCAACACTTGGCCAAAAGACTTCTTTCAGGGAAGACTATCTCTGATGATGCAGAAAGAAGTTTGATTGTTAAGCTCAAAACTGAGTGTGGGAATCAATTTACTTCAAAATTGGAGGGTATGTTCACAGACATGAAGACATCACAGGATACAATGCAAGGTTTCCATGCATGTCATGGTTCAGATATAGGAGATGGCCCCACGCTTTCTGTCCAAGTCCTTACTACTGGATCTTGGCCAACTCAACCCATTACTACATGCAACCTTCCTGTTGAAATTCTTGGCATATGTGAGAAGTTCCGTAATTATTACCTTGGAACCCATACTGGACGGAGATTGTCCTGGCAAACAAACATGGGCACAGCTGATTTGAAGGCAACCTTTGGTAAGGGTCAGAAGCATGAACTGAATGTTTCCACATACCAGATGTGTGTCCTTATGCTCTTCAATAGTGCTGATCGACTAAGCTATAAGGAGACCGAGCAGGCCACAGCGATACCAGCCTCAGATTTGAAGAGGTGCTTGCAGTCTCTTGCCTGTGTTAAGGGAAAAAATGTGCTGCAGAAGGAACCTATGAGCAAGGACATTGCTGACACTGATACCTTTCTTTTCAATGACAAGTTTACAAGCAAATTCTTCAAGGTCAAGATAGGCACTGTGGTTGCTCAAAGGGAGTCCGAACCTGAAAATCAAGAAACTAGGCAGAGAGTGGAGGACGATAGGAAACCACAGATTGAGGCAGCAATAGTGAGGATCATGAAAGCTAGGCGTGTGCTGGATCATAATAACATAGTTGCCGAGGTCACAAAACAACTACAGTCACGATTTCTGCCCCACCCTGTTGTAGTTAAAAGGCGAATAGAGTCCCTTATTGAGCGGGAGTTTTTAGAGAGGGATAAAGGTGACAGGAAATTGTATCGCTACCTTGCTTAAAAAGAATGTGTGATTGTCTTCTCTTGTCAGGGATTTTGTAACCTTCTATTTGTCTTGCTTTGATATCAGGCCTGCTTGCCTAGGTCTGTGTAAATCTTGCCTACATTTTATAAGTTGACAAGTTGTTTCTTGAATTATAGATAGTTCAGGTGAATTCTTGATGTATGTTTTGGTTAAATTTTGTGTTGCATTAATTCATAACATGCTTATCTTTGATTACCCTTTGAGTCCAGGTTGCTTAAGTGCCAAGGGATGTTTGTGGTGGTGGAATCCTGATTCTGCTTTTTATGGCTCAACATAGAAACGAATCAGCCAAGATATCTCTAATTAAATCAGCAAAAAACCTCGGTTATCCAAGGGACAGATTGTGATGGATGTTAACGATTATTCTCTTCTTCTTTCTTTTTCCTTATATTTTTCTGCAGGAACTGGTACTGTAAATATTTTTTGGGCTTATGATGATGGCAGTATACTCCATGAAAGTAACCTTTTCTTTTGGGTTATTTTTTGTCGATTCAAACTTCTCATGACATTATAAATAATTCCCAACTTTTTGGATTGTAAAATGTGGATATAAAATGTAGACACAGGGCATTATGATCTATTGTCGAAGGATAGGGGAATCTAAATGCTGAGAATAATATGAAATAACTTGGAATATCCTCTAATTAGATGATGTCATGTCCATTTTTGAAATATTTAATTACCTAAAAAACACATTTATATTCAAATTACCAAAAAAATCCTTAATTTTCATTCACACATTATTACAATAGAGCCTTCTGTTTTATTACTATTGGATACCAATGGCAATGGCATGTTTGGCTAATAAGTCCGTGAGTTATTAGGATGCAACCTTTATAAATTTTATTAAGATTAATTTAAATTTTTTATTAATTTTAATCAATAAATAAAAATTAAGAGGGAAATTCAATAAGTATTTTATATTAATCAATCAATTAAGTTATAGCGACAAAAAAAAAGTCTCATTCAAAATTTTTAATTTGGCATTTGGCTGAGATGGATTTTATTTTATTTTTTGTTTTATTTCCTTTTTCATCAACATTGGTTTGTTGATAGAAGAAAGGTCAGTTGACGACAATCATCAGTTGACAACCATCCTTTCTTGATAGTCAATGCCAGATTAATTTTTTTAAACAGATATCTATAAGATACGATATAATAAATTATAATATTTATCTCTATTTATATCGTCGTAATTTTCATTTGACATTGATAAGATGGATTTAACTTTTTTTTTTATTTGCTTTTTCATCAATATTGATTTGTCGACGACCAAAAAATAAATCAATCATTGTATGACACGTTTGTGTCAGATTAATTTTTTTTAAAATAATTATAAGATATAATAAATTATGTAAAAAATTGAATCATAAGAAATACGCAAAGATTCATTTCTCTAATTAGAGAATGTTACAATTTTATTTTTAATATTTTTATTTTGGTATTGATCTCTTTTTCTCTATTTATAAATTGACTCATGTCAGTGAAATAGTTGCAATTAGATCAACTCAGGATTTTGTAAGTTTTGTAGAAAAGACAGTTGATGGATCTCCCAATGGCTGGTAGGAAATTTACTTGGTATGGAAGAGGCAGCACAACCCCTATGAGTAGGCTTGACAGATTTCTTATCTCCCCAAATTGGATGATAGCCTAACCTAACTTGAATCATTGGAGGTTGGATGCAACTTTGTCAGATCATGTAGCAATTTAGGAATGGAGGAGGCTGATTGGGGCCCTAAACCTTTCAAGATCTTTAATCACTGGCTTGAGAGCGGGGAGTTCAATGTTATGGTTGAAGAAAAATGGAGAAGCTATGAAGTATATGGTTTTTCAGGACATCGTCTTCACCAAAAGCTGAAAAAACTGAAGCAAGACATTAGGAGTTGGAATGGTTATGTCAAAGGAGGAGTGGCGGTTTCAATTGAAGCTTTAGATAAGGACATAGCTCAATTGAAAAAGAAACATGAAGCAGAACCTTTGAATTCAGACATGGGATTCTTGATTAATGATAGAACAAAGGAGATGTGGTATCTACCATCCATTAAAGAAAAATCTTGGAGGCAGAAGTCACGGATGAAATGGATTCAAGAGGGAGATGGGAACACCAAGTTCTTCCATTGCTTGGCAAATAGCACACGGAGAAGCAATTTTCTATGTCACCTACGTTTTAATGGGAAGCTACTTACCAGCCCGAAGGAAATAAAGAGTGCAGTTGAAATTGAAATCCATTTCAAGGCGCATTTAAGAAAAGAAAGAAGGGACCGTCAATGAAAATTTCGAGCTGGAAGATAAAATCACTATCATCCTCACAAGTTCAATTTCTTGAAAACCCTTTCTCTGAAGAGGAAGTTCTGGCTGCTATAATGGACTGTGATGGGGATAAATCTCCTGGACCGGACAGTTTCAATCTCAATTTCTCAGAAAGAAATGGAGCATTCTGAAAGAGGAGATTATGGAGTTTTAGGGGATTTCCACAGAACAGGTAAGATCACAAAAGAAATCAATAGCTCGTTCATAACGTTGGTTGCTAGGAAGCAGTGTTCATAGTCTTTAAATGATTTCGGGCTCATCTTTCTCATTGGCAACTTATACAAGATTCTTGCAAAGACCCTGGCCAGTAGACTGAAGAAAGTATTGGGCTCCATTATTCACAATACACGAAGGTAGGTAAATCACGGAAAGCATCTTAGTTGCTAATGAGGTTATAGGTTGTGTAAGGAAATCTAAAAAGGGCAGGCTGGTATTCAAAGTTGATTTTGAAAAAGCTTTTGACTCTATTGATTGGGAATATCTTCTATGATTATGAAATTCATGGGCTTTGGAAAGAAATGGTTGGAGTGGATATAGGGCTGTATATCGACAGCTTCAGTGTCTGTTCTGGTTAATGGTTCTCCTACCAACCTGATCATGCTACAGAGGGGTCTTCGTCAGGGGGATCCCGTCTCTCCGTTCTTATTCATCATTGCCGCAGAAGGTCTGAACATGTTGCTCAGTAAGGCAGTGTCTTTGGATCTTATAAAAGGAGTCAAGATAGGGCAGCGCAATCTTCATGTTTCACACCTCCAGTTCGCTGATGATACTATTATCTTCTGTGAAGCTGAAGTTGAGCAGCTAGCAATGATCAAAAGAACTCTTAGGTATTTCCAAATCTGCTCGGGTTTAAAAGTCAATTTCAGCAAAAGCGTGTTGTATGGAATCAATGTTGAGTTTCAAGATTTACTTCATTGGGCTGGGAGAATTCATTGTAAAGTTGATAACCTTCCCCTAAGATATCTTGGCCTTTCTTTGGGAGCCAATCCGATGAGAAGTTCAACTTGGCAGCCGATTATTGAAAAATTTAAGTCCAAGCTTAATTTTTGGAAGAGTAAGTTATTGAGTATGGGGGGAAGATTAGCTTTGACCAAATTTGCTTTAAGCAATTTAGCAGTGTTCTATATGTTAGTTTTCAAAGCCCCGCGTGGGATGATCACTGAATTGGAGAAAATTAAACGCCAGTTTTTATGGGAAGATTCAGATGATAAACACAAGCTTCGATTTGTTGATTGGGGAACTATATGTAGAAGAAAGAAATATGGCGGTTTAGGCGTCCCAAATCTGTATCAATCTATCAAGCCCTTCTTCTAAAATGGCCTGGAATCTGGGTGTGAGGATAATTCCCTCTGGAGAAAGTTGATCTCTCATAAGTATAACATTCAAGATAATGTTCTTTGGCTTTCTCGCTAATTCTGGAGTGATACTCAAAATACATGGCTCATAGGTCAATTTTCTAACTTTATAAACTCTAGTTTGTTCTTTTGTTTAGGTAATGAAGATAGAATCCGTTTCTGATATAACAAGTGGATTGAAAGACACATTTTGAAAATTGAATTTCAAAAAATTTATTATCTTGCTGTCAACAAAAAAAGCCCCATTAAAGAATTTGGGAACTGGTTTGGTTCAAACTAGAGTTGAAGAATTCAGCTACGTCGAAATCTATTCAATTGGGAACAGGAATCATGGACAAAGCTAATGAACCCGTTAAGCTCTGTGGCTCTCTGCTCCGCAGTTCACAATTGTATGAAATGTAGACACTCTGTTTTGTTCAGGATTTCTTCGTTTAAATTTTTGCATTACCATGAGCTTCATCGGGCTTTGAAGGCTAAATTTAATTATTATTATTATTATTATTATTATTATTATTTTAGTGTCCTTTTTGAAAAATTCCAAGAAAAGTAAAAAAATTAAAAATTAAAAAAAGAGAAAATTGAATTAAAAAAAGTCTGGAGGAAAATCCGAAGGTGATTTGAATTCTTCTGGTGATAATGTTCTTGTTGGCTTCAATCACTTTTGAGATGATAATCCCAAGGAGATTATGCCAAGCAATTTCATTCAGAAATCTTTTAAATCTAGAGTTCTTTTGGGATTAAAATGGGGATCCTTATAAAAGCAGTCCTTGCCATCAACGAAGAACATAGAAAAACCAGAGGAGAAACGGAGGGACAAGAATCAAGCACAACAAGAACAGAGGAATTCAGCAGAAGATCATTCAGCATAGAGGAAGTTTCAGGCAAAGCTTTTAACAGAGTAGGAAGAAGCATCAAGAAATTAACAAGCAGTCTTGCGAAGCATATGCAGAGTAGCACAATCGTGCAATATAGCCAACAGCAGGGCCGAATGCATTCAAAAAAACTGTTTCAGAAAACCTAAAAGCCAATTTCCAGAAACAACTATTAATCTTCATCAGCAATCACAGAAGAAACAATAACAAGAACAAGCAGCAAGAAGCAATTGTTGAGCCCAATTCCCAGAAGCGAAATCCAGCAGCTTCATACTCCAAAAACACCAAATTCCTGCAATGCCCAACACACGAGCACATCTAGAGTTTCATCAATCAAATTCAGCAAGAAGAAAACCCAAAACGCAGCAGTTCGTCACCTATCTAAGAAAAGAACAGAGCAGAAAGGCAGCATCAGCAATTAAGACACCAGTACTTCTCCAAAATTAAGCATTAACACAAGCAATTGCACACACATAGAAAAATTCAGTCTCTTCCACCGTATAAAAGTCAAGTTGTCACCAATTTTTTGCAAAAAAAATATTAAGTTCGAGAGTCGGTTACGCTAGAAAAGTTATAGCACCCTCATAATGTCAATCCAAAAGATATGGTACCAGTTTTTATTTCGAATTATCCAAGCTTTGGTCATTTTATGATTTTACCAAATAATTTAGCATTGAAAATTAACTCTAAAATTGACCTAATAGTTTGATAATAATTTATGATAATTCTCTCATCTCATGAGTATTTTTGGAGACTAATGTCCCACTTTGAAGATGCTCCGTCGTTGAATTTATTAACTTTTATTTAAAAAAGTATCAGTGGAACCTCTCAATAGTTTGGTAGGGCTTACTTTAAAGCAATCTTCCAATAGTTTAGAGGATGAAAATTATTTTTGTTTATTTGAAAAAATATTTTTTTTTGGAAGGATTTTTTTTATTTATCATTTTTTTCACTTTTTTTTAGAATTATTTTTTCTTTTCTCTTTTTTTTTTTTACTTTTTTATTTTCTCTTTTTTGAAAATAAAAGTGGCAGAAATAGCTCTATTTTTAAAAAATAAAACTAGAAAATAATAAAAATAAGTTAAAAAATAAAATAAAATAAAATAAAAAAATAAAAATAAAATGAAAAAAAAAATCTACGATCGGATTGTGTCAAGGCAGGGATCAACACGCGTGTAGTTGGGTCTACATGCGAATCCTGGATTATCAAAAATGGTGTTATTCTGCTACAGTATAAAAGTCAAGTTTCAACATTTTCCTTCGGATGCACTTGAGCCATTCTCTCTCTAGCTTTCATATGCTCTTCCATCTCTTTAAAACTTCCCTTAGAACCCACCGAAAATTAAAAATCCTATCGGTTTCTGGAAACTTCATTGAAAAATTCAATTGAAAATTGAAAAACTTATTGGTTTCTGAAAAATCCATCGAATTCTAAAAATATCGCCCGAATATCGTTGAAAACTTCAACCGATCACGAAAAAATTCATCGAAAAATTTAAAGTTCTTCAAAAAACCCAGAAAACCACAAAAAAATTTGAAAAAAATCAAAAAAATTCTTAGATAGCTCTAAACCTTACTCGAACCTTCTGCAACTCTAAATTTACCTCAGAACTATGAATTAACTTAAAAATCCCAATTTCCAAATCCTAGAAACCTTTATGCTAGAATTCTCTCAATAATTTCCTTCCAATTTCCCCTTGTGTTTTTGTGTATCCTTGTTCTATAGAATTAATCCAGTTTATAGGTAGGTTTAGAAAGATTTTAAGATATGGACAGAATTAATCCTAGGCTTGAATCTTGGGATTGCATTCTATCCAACTTGATTTTTGATCCAAAATTTCTGTAATTTGATCCTGTGTTTGACCAAAGGATTTTGATCCCAATTCTATTTATTGTGCATGTGTGGATTGAAATAGAAAAAGAAAGTAGTAAAGAAAAAGAAACAAATAATAATAATAATAATAATAATAATAATAATAATAATAATAATAATAAAAGAAAAAAAACACAAAAAAAGAAAGATAAAAAGAAAAGTAATAATAATAATAATAATAATAATAATAATATAACAATGATAATAATAATTTATAAAAAACTATTTAATTGGACTTGGGCATGAAAGTGTCTAATGACCCAAACACAAATAGGCCTAATTGGGCCTAGACGTCAACGGGCCTAACTGGGCTTAAACATTAATGGGCCTAATTAGGCCCAGATGTTAACGGGCTTAATCGAGCCTGAATGTCAATGAGCCTAATTAGGCTCAAAAGTCAATGGGCTTGATCAAATCTGAACATCGATGGGCCTAATAGGACTCGAACATAAATGAGTGTCTACAACTATTAATCATCTTTGTTTGCTCTACTCTTTTACACGTCAAATATGGTACAAATATTGTCTTGAATGGAACATTAGCTGGCTTTTCCAAGTTTGATCAAATCCCTTTTTCTATTTTTGAATAATATTTTACAAGTAGTAATTAGAAACTTATTTGGGATACACTGTTATGTGCAATTCTGTGGTTGATTTGGCTAGCTTAAAATGAGGAAATCTTCATAGAAAAAATAGTTTCAGTTGATCAAATTATGAATTTAATATGGTCTAGACTTGGTTGGTGACTGAAAGAAAAATATCCTAATATGAAAATTTCAAACTTGAATTTCATGCACAATATTTAAAGACCTAACCATTGTAATGCACCAAAGACATTCAAGGAAGAACAGTCATTGGTCTGTGCCGCCATTCGGTGTTTGGAGAATTAGTGTTAACGGATCTACTATTGGTAAACCAGGTCCTACATGTGTTGTAATGTATCGGTTTAGAGATTGGTAGATGTAAAATATTTTAAAAAATCATGAAAAACATGATGAACCACCACCAATCTTTTTAAGATGTGATTGGCAACCAAAAAATTTTATCTTTTAATAAAACGATAAAACAAGTTTAAAGCTTTATTAAAAAGATAATTTTGATCTACAAAAACAGATTAGGTTCGAGAGTTGATTACGTATGAGGAAAGATTAGCACTCTCACAATACTCATAAAATTGATACCAATTAATCATGTGCTATTTATAATTTTGGACAAAAATGGTTTTCTATATGAAATTTAATTAATTTCCTTTGTTGGTAAGAAATAAAATTAGTTTTTTAAAAAATATTTTATTTAGGAATATTAAAGAAATCTTTAAATTAAAGAAATACCCTCAAAGTCTTCAACATAAAGGCAGAATCCGAAGATAGTCTTTCTATTTAAAATTTATCGTAACATTCCTTTTAAAAATAATAAAATAACATTATTTGTAAATAATAATTATTGATGACTTTTCAATATTTAGGTAAAGACCAATCAATTATATTTTATGTAATGTTATTTTAATTTTATTTATTCAAAACTAAAAATTTTAAGAAACCTTTTGATGCAAAAAAAAAAAAAAAAGGAATATAACATAATTAATATTAAACATCCATAACTAGAGTAAACATATATATATATATATGCATTATAAATGAAGACATTAATTTAAAAATGAAACATATGCAAAATAATGACCAAGTGTGAATTTTAGAATTAGGTTTTTAAATATAAAGAAAGTACTTGGACTCTCCAACATCTATGCAAAATTTACATACGAATTTTTTTATTTAAAAAAATTCATCCGATCATTTTTTATTATTTTACACTTGTTAATTTAACAAATTTACTTTGAGTTACGAAAATATATGAAAATTCTTAATGAAATAAAATTTTCTAAATACCCTAACATCTATGTAGCATTCGAGAACAGATTACTTCATAAAAGATTTTTATGCAGATCCTTTGCGATTTAAAATGAGTTTAGGGTTTTGAGTAGATTTGGGTTTAAATTTTAAAAGTTTATGAACTTTTTTAAAAATCTCCAACATTTAGATAGACTTTCGGAGCAAGTTCATTTTTATAATTCTTTTAAAAAATGAATTTATATATACTATTACATATTTAGTATATATTTATTCTTTCTTTAAAGCCATCATTAATATTATTATTGCTATTATTATTATTATGCATAACTTTAAAGTGCATGAAAAATAAAATACATCAAACATGGATTTAATTACGAAAGTTTAAATTAAAACGAGTATGGAAATTCAAATAATAAAGAAATTAACAATGCATGAAATTAAACTTACAATTAAATTTAAACAATCATAAAAAATTGCTTAGATATAATTAAAATCAAACACATATAAAATAAAAAACTTTCTTAAATCAAATTTTAAATCTTATATTTTTATAAAATTTTTTTATTAGAGAATTTTAACTAGAAAAACAAACTTAGACCTAACCTTTAAAAAAAATGAATGTGAGGGTCATAGAAATGAGGATGATGATTGGCTTAAAGACTGAAGATATTGATGGAATGTGTTTTTGAAAGAAAATTCTAAGTTAGAGTTCAAAATTATCTGAACAATAATCATTTTGGATGTTGATATCCCATTTGAACAATGATATTTTGCCTTTATTCACCTTTGATTTGTTATTGACCATATTTCTTCTCGATAATAAAGATCTATTTTTCTTATCATTTACCAAATGTACATCCCCTGAATGAATGAAGAAAATGTAACATGTTTGCCACTAATTTGAATGATGGTAAATGAATGACAATGTTCATATATAGTGTTTCATTCTTTTGAAAGAAATCCAAGATAAGATTCGCAAAAGAAGCCTAAGAAAATGTTAAAAAAAAAACAAATAAAATGATCCAGTGATAAATATAGTGATAGATTGACATGACCTGTAAGTTGTGACCAGATGAGGAGAATGACATTAATCAGTTGATAGAATTTGTTCTGAGATTGTTAATACCGAAAAGCTATAAAAGAATGGTGAAATATTGAAAACGTTGTTACCTCGGTTAGGATTTCATGACATTGATTTAGTAACATCTGTCCCACATACATTGTGTTTACATTGCATCTACATTCGTACCCTAGATAGGACATGCATTTACATTGTTACATTATCACTCATTTTCGATCTTGGCTCGGTTCAAATCATTTTTTAAACTTGTGGTTCAATCTCGATCGTTCGATCTTGACTCAGTCCAAATTATTTTCCAGACTTATGGTTCAATCCTAGTCACTTAATCTTGGCTCAATCCAGATCATTTTCTAGACTTGTGGTTTAATCCCAATTGCTTAATCTTGGCTTAGTCTAAATCGTTCTCCAAACTTGTGGTTCAATCCCAGTCGTTCGATCTTGGCTTAGTTCAAATTATTTTTTAGACTTATGATTCAATCCTGATTGCTTGATCTCAATTCAATCCAGATCATTTTCCAAACTTGCGGTTTAATCTCAATCATTCGACCTCAACTCAGTCCAAGTCAATTTTTTAGACTTACTGTTCAATCATTGACTTTCGATATCGGTTTAGTTTAGATCATTTTTTTGACTTGTTGTTTAGTTTCGATCATTTTTGTTTACTGATTTAACTCTTGTTTTTGGACCGAAATAGAATGGATGTCTAGGTTTTTACATAATCCCTGTCTTACAAAGATGTGTAAAGAGGGACACATGTAAATACTTATCTGTATCCAGGGTTAATTACGTTGATTTTTTTATTACTATTATTATTTTTGTTATTAGTATTAGTATTATTGTTATTATTATTGTTACTAGTATTATATTATTATATTATACTATATATTATATTATATTGTTATTTTATCATTTTTCTTTCATTTCTTTCTTTCAATCTACGATCACAAAATTAGGAAACTAAAATTTGAAATTGATCAAATCAAAAGAATTCAATTTATCCGGTCAAAGAGTCAATCAAAACCAAATAAAAGGATTTTTGTTCAATCCAGAAAAATCAGCAAAAACTTATACTTAAAATCAAGTTTGAATAGCATCCAATCCCAGGATTCAAGCTTGGGTTGGTTCATTCAAGCTTGGGTTGGTTCATTCAAGCTTGGCTTGGTTCTGTATGATCCCTAAAAACTCTCTTAAATATGCCTATAAATTGAAAAAAAGACCAGAGGAACAAGAAGGTTGATTTTGGTGAGAAAAGGCTTTGTGTTTAAAATCTTGAAAAAATTTTCTGAGTGTTGGGTTTTTGAGATTTTGGTTTTGGGAGTTTTTGGATTCAAGATTTTGGTGGTTGAAAGGGGTTTGGATTTTTGGGTTTTGTTCTAGAGTGTTAGGATTGAGGTTTTGGATTTATGGGATCAAGGTTAAATTTCTGAAAATTTTTTAAAGAATTTAAGAAAAATCTAGATTGGGGATGAATTTTTGAATTTTTTGATTGAATTTTTTAGCAGAAGTTGAAATTTTTAGCCAATTTTTCAAAAACCTATGACTAAACCTAGTTTTCGGTGTGTTCTTTGGTAAGATTCTAGAGAGAAGTCAAAGTATTTCAACTAGAGAGAGAGAAAATAGAGAGCTTCTGATGAAAAAATAAAGGAAGTTGGCTTTTATAGGGGTCCAAAATGACATCGTTTTGAAGAGCATAGATTCGCGTGTAACCCGAATAGGATCCGTGCACCACCTGTGGTTCGACCTGACCCGATATCATGTTTTTCTTTTTCCATTTTAATTTTAATTTTTTATTTATTTTTTATTATTTTATTTTACTGATTTTTACTATTTATTTATTTTTATGGAGTAACTTATTATTTATTATTTTTTTAGAAAACAAAATAATAATAATAATAATTTTTTAAATAAATTCATGAATCTTACCAAACTATTGAAAAAATTTCATAGATTTAAATTTTATGGAATCCACCAAACTATTGAAAAATTTCATAAACAAATTTCAAAAAAAATAAAAAAATAATTTTTTATCCTACCAAACTATTAGAGGATTGCTTCATAAATTAAGTTTCACCAAACTATTGAGAGATTTAATAACTTTCTTAAAAGAATAAAATTTTTATAAGTATTTTTAAATAAAATCTCACCAAACTATTGAAAAATCTCCCTTAAAATAAAATTTACCAAACTATTGGAGGACTTTACTAATTTTTTTGAATAAAATATATCAATAAATCTGACGACGGAGCCTTTTCAAATTGAGACACTAGTCTTCATAAATACTCATAAGATGAGAGAATTATCTTAAATTGCTACCAAACTATTTGGGTAATTTTAAGATTAATTCTCAATATTAAATATTTTGGTAAAGCACAAATATTTTAAGGCTTTGATAATTTGAAATCAAACTAGTACCATCTTTTGATTAGTGTTGTAAGGGTGCTATAACCTTTCTTACGCATAATTATACTCTCAAACCTAAAATCTAATTTCATGGATCAGAGTCTACTATTTAATAATACCTAAGTCAATCTTGAAACTCTTCTTTAAATGAGATAGATTCTGATCAGGTGGTCAATTACATCTAAATAAAAAAGATTGGTGGCAACTCCTAAAAATCATGTCTTGCAGTATGTTCACAAATTTATATGTTATGATATCCTAAACTCTAAATACTTAAAACCTTAAAACTTAAATACTAAAAACCCTAAAACTCAAAACCTTAAAACTATAACCCTTGAAACCCTAACATCTCAAAACAGAAATCCTAAAAACCTAACCCTAAAATATCGAAACCTTCAAACGAGACCTTAAATTCTAAAAGCCCATCAAAACCATAAATCTAACATAGACCCTAAATTTAATACGCAACCCCAAATCATCACCTAAAAATCATTCAAACCTTAAAACCTAGACTAAAGCTTTAGGCAAAACCTTTCCAAAATTCTAAGGAATACATGTGAAAATCTCACATGAAATTATTTATTCTTGAATATCGCCTAAAAGATAGGGTATTTAAAAGTTTTTATTTCACCAAATTTTTTGTACAAGTCTTTGATCCACAATAATAATAAGATTAAACAAAACAAAAAAATCAATAAAAAATAAAATCTTAAATATAAATAGTCACACCTAAATTTTGCCTAGAAGCTGGAGAGTTTGGGTACTCTCATTATATTTAAGGACTCGATGTCAAATTGCATTTCATCACTTTGCCTAAGATCTATTGACATAGATGCATTTATTCATTATTTTTTGTACTTGTTTCACATGTTACCATCTTTAATCATTGTTTGCTAGCTAATTATACCATAATTATTTTTTTCATATAAAAATGTTTTAAAAGAAAAGTGTAGTTTAAAAATATGGAATTATAAAATAAAACAAAAATAATATTTCAAAGAAAATAATTCTTGCTACTTTGCCTAGATATTGGAGAGTCACCAACAATTAACTTCTAAAAGGAGTGTTATTTTCATTCTAAAAAGTTTTGTGATAAATCTTAAGCAAAATGAGTTCTTTTAAATTCTACCTAGATGTTGAAGAATTTTAAAGTAATTCTTTAACTTAAAGATTTCTTTGATATTTCTAAATAAAAATTTTAATAAATTTTTTTTTAAATGAAGGAAATTATTATCAATTTTTGAATCAAAACCATTTTATCCAACATTGAAAATAACGCATGATTAATTCGTACTAAGTTATGAGCATTGTAAGGGTGCTAATCTTTTCTCACACATAACCAACTCCTGAACCCAATCTTATGTTTCATAGATCATAAATTATCTTTTTGATAAACTTTAAACCTATTTTTATAGTTTTATTAAAAAGATTGATGGTCAATCACACAAAAAAAATAGTGGTGACTTTTTTCATTTTTCTCCATTTTAAAAATCTTTGTGTCTAACGATCTCAAAACCGTTAAGATAGTGGTTACAAGTGCAAAATTTTTTTATATTGGGCTGGTGGGGCAAGCTAGAACCACAATTGATGCTGTTGCTAGAGGTGCTTTAATGGATAAGTCTTATGATCTAATAGAGAAGATGTCTATGAATAATTATAAATGGGCCACTAAAAGGTTAATACCTAAGAGATCAGCTAAGGTTTATGAACTTAATGCACTTACTGCTTTTACTTTCCAAATGTTTACCTTAGCTAAAAAAACTAAAAATTTATGAACCAACCCTTCCCTTAGCCTTGTTAACGCCATCCAAAGCCCATTTATATCATGTGATAATTGTGAGGGAATCATATTCTATATAGGTGTCTAATTAGAGTAGAGCCTATTTAGTATGTTGCTTAACCCAAGCAATAATTTAATAACCCAAGCAATAATTTAATTCTTACTCTAATACCTATAATTAAGGTTGGAAGAATCATGCTAATTTTTTGTAAGGAAATAACCAGGGGTAAGCTTCTAATTATTATTCTAAACTTTTAAACTCACTTGCTTCCATCAACAATACCATCCACCTCTCTAACCTTAAGAAAAGAAACATTTTATGGAGGAGATGTTCATAAAATTCTTTAAAACCAAACAACTTCTATTATGAACCTTGAGACACAAGTGGGTTAACTAGCTAATACTCTTAATTGTCACCCCTAAGGGACCCTACCTAGTACCACTAAGTAAAATCCAAAAAGGGAAGGTAAAGAGCAAGTTAATAGTATATTCACCCAATAAGAAGAGCCAAATAAGGTTATAAGGGAAATTCATTTTGTTAAATAGCCTATGTTAGAAAAAATTGAGAAAAATCCTAGTGAGGATGAGCTTAATAAAAAAGACATAGAGATGGAGGCTAAACCAATTGCTGAGGTTGTTAATGATAGAGAAAAATGAGTCATTGAAAGCAAGGTAAATGACAATAAAGATCAAGTAAAGCTTACTCTAAGGATGTCTACAAAAAAAAGGCTAAAATTCACTCTTGCACAACATGTCAAAAAGCCCACTTTGGATGTTTTACTAGTTGAATTGAAGGATGTTACACTAACTGATAAGTGTAGCATTATGCTTTAAAGGAATTTGCCAAAAAAGCTTCATGATTCAGGGAGTTTTTCTATTCATTGTTCTATTGGTAATTTTTTTCTTTGATAAAGTTTCATGATCCAAGGATTGGGAAGTTGAAGCCAATAACCACTTGTTTGAAATTTGCTGACAATTCTACTAAATATCCCTTGAGAATGGTAGAAAATGCGCTTCTGAAAATGCATAAGTATATATTCCTAACACATTTTGTTGTGATGGATACAACTAAATATGAAGATATCCTTATCATTTTAGGGAGGCCATTATTGGCCACATCTAGAGCTATAATAGATATTGATAAAGGGGAGGTAACTTTGAAGTTTCAAAATAGAGAAATTATTTTTAGATTTTACAACCCTGATGTGGCTTAAGATGGTGTAAAAAGGAATGAAAATGTGGTTAAGAAGGAAGCCTTAAGGCTAAAACGAAGGCCAACCTATAGGATTCTAGCAAGAAAAATGTGCAAGTCCATAAAAGAGAGGGGGTTTACGTTAATGTCATTGAAGAGTTCTTGAAGGAGTTAGTCAAGCTTGACTTTAACTAGCATTACTTGGAAGGCAACAAAAGTTTGATTTTTAATTTTGTATATTTAGATTTAGTTGTTTATTTTATTTTTTGTAGGAATAAGTAATGCTTTGGTTTTGTTTGTTTTGTTTTGTTTTTATAAGAATTATGAACAAGAAAAGAAAACAAGTGTGGCAATGGAAATTTTTACAAATTTTATATTTGATTTTTAAGACCTAGGGGAGTATCTCTTTTCCTTTTATACTCTATTTTCACATATTGAGGACAATGTGTTATTTAAGTTAGGGGAAAAGAAAATTTTGTGCAAAAATTTTCAAATCTTTTCATAATTTTCTATTTTGAGTTTAATGTATCATGTTTAGAGTCATTATATTACTTCATTTAGTTATTTTCTCATAATTCAATGATAGTAACTTTAATTAACTTTGATTATAGCTTATTTGAAAAGAATGCATGTAGTGAAAGTATGAGATGATTTTTAAAATTTGTTTCTTTTTAATTATGATATTTTCATATTTTTGAGCGCTTGGTCCAGATCATTGAGATGTGAGCATGTTTAGTTAAAGTATATGTAGATATGGGATTGCATTGATCTTTAAACTTATGTTATGATTTTAGAATTTGTTTAAGCATCTTTTGAGGTGAAATCATAGACCACACTTAATTAGAGAAATAATTTATGTCATTTTTGGATTGTTTGAACCTTTCAAACTAACTTTATTTATATTTATCCCTACTCACCCCTTTTGAGCCTAATATATATATCTATATATATATCCTTTATTTGTTTTCACCTACATAAATTAGCCACCTTTAATTTACTATCTTTATCTTTCTACCTTAACTTATGTTCATATAGATAAATTAAAAATCAATATGAGAGTTATGTTACATTGGAAAGGAATAGTGAAGTTGAGGTTGAAAAGAAAAGTATTGTGCAAAATTCTGTTTTGAAAGCAAAAAAATAAAAAAAACTGAAAATAGCTTTAAAAAAATGCAAAAAAGAAAAAAAAGCTTGAAAACAACAAGTATATATGCAAATCAATAAGAAGTTGTTGTTTGATTTGAAAAGAAAGAAAAAGAAAGAAGAATTTAAGTTTTAAGGGCGTTACAATTTTCTTAAAAGCTCTCTCATTAAAAGTATAGATCTTAAGTAATGTATGTTTAGGGTTTATGAGCCTAAATTTTCCTTTATCATACCTTAATCCTAACCTGATAGTACAAACTTATTAAAGACCTATTGATCTTTAGTTAAGTTGTTGCTATATTAGTAAAGAGAGTATGTGAAAAGCAAACGTAGGAAATTTATACATATTTTGAGGTGATTTGTTTAATTTCATGTTTGTATAACTTTAATTGAAAATATTGCATTGATATGTGATACATTATGCACACACACGAAAATTTACAATTGGAATGTAAGCTTATTCTTGAATGAATTTCATGTTTGATCTATGCTAATGATTTTCTCTAAGTTATACTATTATGCAATTTTTAAGGATTTATGAAAATTTGATTATTGGAAATATTTATTATGATTTCTAGCATGTTATTTTCTATTCTAGGTTAGTTTTATTTTGCTTGAGGACAAGCAAAAGTTCAAGTTTCGAAGTTCAGTAACTTTATAAAATAAAGTAATTTAGACTAGTTTTTAGTACTTAAATGATTGATTTTTGCTTAGTTCTTGGCTAAATAAGGTTCTTTTTACTCTTAATTGGTTCAATTTTCTTTTTTGCAGGAATTCATGGATGAAAGAATAAATCTTGTTGAATTTTGAAGAATCTTGATAATTCTTGATCAATTTTGGATGATTCTTGATGCATTAGAATGAATATTGGAATGTTCTTGGTGATTCTTGAATTTCTTGAAATTCTTGAAAATCTTAAAATGGAAAGATGTTCAAGATTGGTTTTGTCAAATCTAGAGAGTTGAAATTGCTCAATCTTAATGAAAAATGGATAAAATTCATGTAAGGATCAAGTTAGGAAATTTCAGCTATAAAAAAGGGTAGAATTATAATTTTCAGTGAATACAAGTCCATGATAGCTTATGTAGTGTGCAATGTGACATGATATGGTGGTAATTCTATTTACATGGGAAAAGACTAAACAGTATTTGATTTTTCTTATTTGGATTTGCATTTCCTATTCTTAGTAGGATTATATTCCTATATCTATTTGGAGTAGAAATTGCATGAGTTATAAAATGAGCATTGATAATGAGGCCAAGCAAGAATTTTGCTTGAAGAAAAACTCTTAATTTTCTCCAAGAAAGAAGGCAAAGTCGTGGGAATCAAGAAAGATTCAAGATTGTGCAATTTCATACACTTCTAGAAGGTTATCATATACCTAAGTCGAACTTACATTTTGGTTTTGCAAGGTTCAATTTTTGCTTCTTTTCTTTTATTCTACAAGTTGATACATGTTAAGGAAGGAAGATGTTTATGATCTAGAAGACAATAATTGGTCTATAAGAGTTCTTTTGAAAAGTTTTACTTTCATCCAACTTTAAGAAGCATTATTGGATTCAAGAAGTCTATTTTAGCCAATACAAATAAGCTGCGAATTGGAGTCCACATTGGCCAAATACTTTTAAGGCTTCCTTTGTCTATAAATATATTGTTTAAGTTTTAGGAAAAAAGGGTGTAAGTGGTTAGGGTGACAAACCAATCCATAGCTTTATTGTTCTAGTTTTCTTTAAGCTTTCTTTGTTCTTAATTTTTTATTTTGTTTCAATTTCGGTTTATGCAAACTTTTTTCAAGTTCTCGACTTAATTAAGTTCTGTTTTAAAGTTCTTTCAATTCAATTTCCAACAATTTTAATACAATTGGTTTAATTTTTTTACTTTTGCAATTCGATTTAGTTAATTCTTGAGTATTCTTGTTTAGGTTATTTGTGATCTTGTGTCATCTTTGCTTAATTGTCTCGATTTAGATTCTGGTTTCATTTTATTCTTTTAATTTCATATTTAATTAATATAAAAGTTTTCGGTTATTGTTCTTAGGGTTAGGTTTGGATCATATTCATTCTTGCTTGCATAATTTGCATGATTAGGGTTTAATTTAGTTGATTTGCATGATATATTGCATGAAAGTTTCGGTTTGCATGATTTAATTTTAAAATGGTTTCTGTTATTAATTTTTCATTTGATTTCAAGTTAAATTCTTGCATCCTTAATCTCTAATTACATTTAGTTATAGCTATTGCATTTGTTTAAGGTTAATTTAAGTAATCATAGCAATTGGTTCTTTCTTATTAGTTTGATTTTGATTTTGTTTTGAATTGTTTAGATACTATGACATGTTCCTAGGTTAAAAATAGTTTATTTCATGCTTTAAAGGTTAATTAGGGTTAGTTAAAGTTTAATTACTTGCTATTTCAATTCCGTTTAGGTTGGTAAGTTTAAATTTCATTGGTTTGCATGTAATTGACTTTATTGAGTTAAATTCATATTCTGTTTATGCTTAGTTAGGTTATATTGCTTTTGTTTTATTGTTAATTTGATTAGGTTTTGCGTGTTCTAGTTAAATTAGTTGCTATTAGTTTAATTTGGTGTTTAATTGCTTTCAGTTTAGTATTATTAGGGTTAATTAGGTTTCGATTTTGTTAAGTTAGAAGCTATTGATTTTAGTTCAATCTTATATCATTCTTTTAGTTCCATTTTTATCTAGTCGTAGTTACTTGCATCTTGTTTCATTTATTCATTAGGTTTAATTTTATATAGGTTTATAGTTTTGCAAAGTTTATATTATGTTTTGCATATTTGATTTGAATTTTCCAAGTACAAGATAAGGTGATACATTTTGGTATTTGTTGCTTTTAATATAACAATATCCAAGCAGACAATATTTTCTTTACTATTTGTACGATTTATGCTATTATATATTATCAATAAATAATTATGTCTGTACTAAAAGTAATTTTGGTAGTGTCACATATCAAGCAAATTATATAAAAGGGAGAAAAGAGATTTTATCTCTCATAAGATTTTGTTTTAGGATTTTTTTTGGTGGATTTTGAGGAATCCGATTGGTAGAAACCTAGGAAAAGGATAGCGAAAGTTTGGCAGCCAACAATGAAGGCCCTAAATATAAAGTTTTCAGTTCAGGTTTGAGGCCAAATGCAATAGTTTCTAAAAGTTTTTGTAAAAATCTAATCCTATAGAAGCAAAGATGAGGTAAAAGAAAATTTTATTATTTTTTTAGGGATTTTTAACATTGATAGTCGATGATAACGATGAGGGTTAAGCATAAAAAATAAAGTTTTTGGGGATTTAGAAAGAGATGGTGAATTTTTAAAAAGAGAACTTAAAGGAAAAGATAAAGTAAAAAGGAATTTATATACTGGATTGAAAAAAAACAAAAAGGTTTGTGCCTGAGATCGAATCCAAAACATGTTTGACTAGCATGAAACATGGTATACTCCAAAGTTTTTATTAAAGCAATTTTTTTAATTGATAATTTTCTTATTAAAGTAAATATTGACAAATTTTATTTGTTTATTTTCTTTTTTATTATTATATTGAAATATATAATGACTTTAACTTATAAGTACAATTTATATACCCATTTAGAGTATTATGAGTAGAATTTGTATACTTTAATTTATTGGAAAATAAAATAATTTTCTCTCACTTATTGTTAATTATGCTTAAATCTCTAATCCTAAGTTTAAATGATTTTTTATTTTTTATTTTTTATTTTTTAAACTTCATAACTTTTTTACGATGTGCTTATCTATCCATTTTGAGAATCCTGAGAAAGCTATTAAAAATGTATCTATTTGGTTTTGGTAATTGTTTTATTAAATTTTATTGTGAATATAATATTTATTCTTCTAATTAAATTTTTTTGTTATTTGCTAGAAAATTAGTTGTTTGTTTTGTTATACCATTTTTTATGATAAATTTTATCTTGTTTCAACTTTATATTTATGATAAAATTTGACTATTATGATATTTTTATTTATAATCAAATTTTATTATGCAATCAAATAAGATTTAATGTTAACGTCAAATATTATGATAATTTATATTTATAATCTAAATTAACTATATGTCATTACAATTTTGTATTTACCCGACGAATTTGAAAAATAAATAAAAAATAACGGAGTCACCATCAATCTTTTTTTGCTAGGTGTGATTGACCACCTATTAAAATTCATCCTTTTAATAAAGTTTTAAAATTAATTAAAATTTATTAAAAAGATAATTTTATGGTTTGCGAAACAGTCTTATTTTTTGTGTTTGAAAGATAATTTTCTTGATTTTTCATTTATTGGAAATTGATTTTATTATTGTATTTTATTGTTCAAATTTTATTTGAAAAAAATAAATTTGAACCTTTTTATTTAAATAATTCTTAAAATATTCCAGTATGTTGATAACATTAGAATAATTTTTCTCACATAGAGATTTATTAGGCATCACTTCTTGGAATACCGTAGAATCTTATCATCGGAGACTCAAATTTACTTTTCGTAAAAAAAACTATGTCATGCATGCATGCACTGTGATGATATGTTGATCCGTGTACCTTATTCTTTTTTTTTTTAGAAATTGTATTGATTTTTTTTTGTTAATTTTTTTTTTTTTAATTTAAATTTTTGATGAAAAAAAGAATTTTTATTATATTGAAGTTTTTCTATAAATATTCCAAGACACTGGTAATATTTTTTAAAAAATCTTTTCTCCTAGGGATTTCGTAAAGTATCACTACTCGAAATACTTTTAGAATCTCATCATTGGACAAAATTTCCTTTTTCTTATTTATATTACTTATTTTTAATAAATAAATAAATTTATTATTTCTTAACAAAAAGGAAAATTTTTATTGTATTTAAAATTTTTTATAAATACTCTAATACACTGGTAGTATTTAAAAAAATCTTCTCACATAATATTTCTTAGGCATCACTACTCGGAGTATCTTTGAATCTCATCGTTGGATAGAATTTTTTTTTCTTATTTTTTATTAATTTTGTATTATTTTTATTTAATTATAATTTTTTTACCAATTATTTTATAAGGTTTATTCAAAATTATAAAAAGATTTTATTATATTTTATTATTTATTTTTATTAATTATTATTATAAAATAATAAAAATTTATTCTGATAAATTTAAACATTTTAACATGCATAAATATTAAGAATAATAATTAAAATAACAAAAATAACATATAAAAAATCTTTAAAAATTCAAAAAAAAAATTTATTTCTGAATCGAATCGGTCAACAGTTCGGTCAACGCTTGATTTGGTCTGACGGTATGGTCTGGCGCTAGCAGTTCGGGGATGGTTCGGTTTGGTCTAGGTCGGTTCAGCTAGACCGATCAGAGGCTGAAGGATGGACATGTTGTCGGGTGGGGTGGGTGGACCTCGGGTCGGGTCACGGGTGAACGCGTTGATCATCAAGGACTAAAACGACGTCGTTTTGGGCATTTAAATGAAATGACGTTGTTTTGGGTTTAGCCTTTTATATAAAAGTAAAAAAAAAAAATTTATTTCTCCCCCTTTCCAAAAAAAAAAAAAAACTCATCTCCTCTTTTTCTTTTTCAGATCGATTTAGGGCCGATAACCGTCTGCCTTTACGATCGCAGTGTCCTCACTGCCGGTGAGCTCCGGTCGCCATCGTCGGTGATTGAAAAATTTTTCAAAAACACTGAAATGCTCCCCACAATCTCTAGAGTTTAGATCTGAGCCTAGTTTTGTGAAAATAGAGTCTAAACATAATTTGGCTTGGAAGGTTCGGTAGATTTTTTGTTGTTGTTTGTGTTGGTTTTTTTTTTTTTAGCGCTGTGGTCTTCGTTTCCAGAGGCTAAGTTTTGTTTATGTTTTGATTCCCCTTTTTTTTCACGTAGAAAGGTTTTTTTTTTTTTTAATCTGGCAATGTTTTTTTTTTTTTGCAAGCCTTCATGGGTTTTTGTTTTTATCGATGGCCTTCCCCTATTCTCTTTGGTGCTAGAATCAAGCTCTATTTATAGAGCTTTCTGGGATTCAAATCGTAAATTTTTTGAGATTCAAATCTCATATTTTCAACCGACATGGTAGACTTTTGGTGGTTAAGATTCACGTGCCAAGTTAGGTAAAGTGTCAGGCGACTGCCAGTGGTGGCGGTGGTTGTGATTTTAGACTTTGGGGAGAGTGCATTTAATGCACTCATATTTTTGTTAAGCCAAATCAAAAAAGAAAAGAAAAAGAATAAGAAAGAAAGAAAGAAAAAGAGAAAAAAAAAATAAATACAAAATTATGTTTACAGCTATCCCTCTTTGGCTATTTTTGAGAATCAGGAATAAGGCAAAGACAAACAAACAACCATTTTGTTCGAAAAGTAGAAACATTGAGCATAAAATCTTTTTTTTTTAGGGCTCCAGAAGTTCAACAACATTTTTGAAAATTTAAAAAGCTTTTCTGAGCAGAGTCTCAACAATTTTTGAAAGTTTAAAGAGGCTCATCTAAGTAGAGGCTTAATGACTTTTAAAAATTTAAAAAGGCTTCTCTAAGTAGAGGCTCAACAACTTTAAAATTCATCATCCTGGAAAAGCTCTTTTAAGTAAATGCACAACAACTTTTAAAAATTTAACAAATCTCTTCTAAGTAGAGGTTCAATAACTTTAAAATTCATCATCTTGAAAAAGCTCATCTAAACAGAGGTTCAACAACTTTAAAAATTCCTCTTGAAAAAGCTCCTTCAGTAAAGGTTCAACAACTTTACAATTTCATCTTGAAAAAGCTCCTCTAAGCAGAGGCTCAATAACTTTAAAAATTTATCATCCTGGAAAGCTTCTCTAAGCAGAGGCTCAACAACTTTAAAAATTCATCTTGAAAAAGTTTCTTTCAACAAAGGCTCAACAATTTTAAAACTTTCATATTGGAAAAAGCTCATCTCAGTAGAGGCTCAATAATTTTAAAAAATCTCATTTTGAAAAAGCTCTTCTAAACGGAGGCTCAATAACTTTAAAAATTCATATTGAAAAAGCTCTTCTTAGAAGAGGCTCAACAACTTTAAAAAATCTCATCTTGAAAAAGCTCTTCTCAGTAAGGGCTCAACAACTTTAAAATTTTTATATTGGAAAAAGCTCTTATCAGCAGAGGCTTAACAACTTTAAAATTCATCTGTTCTCAAAACTGAATTCTCATATTTGAACAAGTAAATTTCTCTTTTTTGAAATCTTTTGTTTGATTATTATCTTTATCCGAATATCAAAATCTTGTTTTTATTAGGAAATAAAAAGTTTCTGTCCTTATTATAACTGCTCATAGATGCTTGTACTGAGTGCTTTAAATGCATGTAATGCAATCAAAATTATTCATTATAGTAAAAAGGTTCTCGAAATCTCTTACTTTTTGCTTCTTTTATCAAAATTCTTAACAATTGCCATATGACCAATCTATTCTTAACATCTAACCATTGTATTCTTCCCTAACGATACTTTTCTTTTCAAAAGTCTGCAACATTGATGTCTTATCATGCATTTCTCATTCTTTTTCATTTGTTTTTATCAATTTTAAAAAAGTAATGCTAAAATCTTTCATGTTTTTTTTCCTTTTCATCATTTTAAGTTCAAGACTAACAAAATGCAATAACACATTTCTCATATTTGTACAGTGAACAAAAATATTAAATGAGAATAAAGGAATGGATAAGCATTATTTCCAAAGGAAAGATAGTATATTTCATTAAATGACAAAGTGTTTGAGTCGAAACAAAGGTGCCGAATAATGATCATAAGATAATCATGAACAAAATATTCTCACATTTTTTTTAAAACTAAATCAAATGACTTCTTTGATACTTCAGAGTTCATCAAACTACACTTGCCCCTTATGTTGTAAGTATATCCAAGCTATCTTTTCAGGTTTTCAGCTTAGATGAGTCATTATTTTTCATTTTTTTTTATTTTTTTCTTTTTTTTTCAAGTAAAATATTTTTTCACAGCATCTGAATTTATAGAAGTAGGTAAATCACTTCCATCCATTTATACCAAAATCAATACCCCACCGAAAAAGATCTTTTTCACCACATACAGACCCTTCCAATTTGGTGTCTATTTTCTTCGATTGTCATGTTGATTTGAAAGGATCCTTTTCAGCACTAAGTGTCCTTCCCTAAAGCAACGGGGATGGATTTTCTTGTCATGTGCTCTCATCATCCTCTTTTGATATAATTGATGATGACAAAGTGTTGTAAGTCTTTTCTCTTTAATAAGGTTTAATTGTTCGTAACGATTTCGAACCCATTCTGCTTCCTCTAACTCTACCTCCATCAGGACTCTTAGTGAGGGAATTTTCACTTCGACTGGTAGCACAACTTCCATTACATATACCAAAGAGAATGGAATGGCCCCAGTAGATGTTCAGACTGATATTCTATAAGTATGCAAAGCAAAAGGTAACTTATTATGCCAATCTTTATAAGTATCAGTCATTTTTTTCAAGATTATTTTGATATTCTTATTTGTAGCCTCCACTACCCCATTCATCTTTGGACGATATGGTGTTGAATTACGATGATGGATCTTGAATTGAGTGCAGACTTCATTAATTATTTTGTTGTTCAAGTTTTTGGCATTATAAAAAATAATAGTTTTTAAAAGCCCATATCTACATATTATCTTTTTTTTTATGAACTTACATACCATAGATTGGGTCACACTAGCATATGATGCAACTTTTACCCACTTCATGAAGTAATCAATCATCACAAATATGAATCTATGCCTATTTGAAGCTTTTGGAGTGATGGGACTAATGATATCCATGCCTCACATAAAGAATGGCCATGAAGGTGCTAAAATGTGTAATGCTGTTAGAAGAATGTGAATCTTATCAGCATAAATCTGATACTTATGGCATCTTTTAGCATAACTAATAAGTCATTCTCCATTGTCAACCAATAGTAACCGACCCTCATAATTTACCTAGCCATCATATGACCGTTTATAGGTGCCCCATAGACTTCATCATGTACTTCTTCAATAATCCTTTTTGCTTCAGCTGCATTCACACATCTTGAGAGTACTTGATCTCAACCCTTTTTGTAGAGGATATCTCCATCTAGGAAAAAACTCATAGCTAAACTTCTGATAGTTTTTTTTATCATTTTTTGTCATATGTTTTGGATATTGTTGACTTTTAATATATTACATAATATCATGATACCATGGCCTTCCATCAACTTTTTCTTTGACACTTGAGCAATGTTTTGGTACATCATTCACATCCAGCTTGATTGGTTGGATCTCAGTATTTGCATCTCTTTTGCTCATTGCAGCTAGAGTAGCCAGTGCATCAGTAATTTGGTTTTCTTCTATGGGCAAATGCTCAAACTGAATTTTTTTAAATTGCTTGACCAACTTAGAGATGTATTTATGGTACTGGATCAACTTAAAATCTTTTATCTCCCATTCACCTCGTAACTGATAAATGATTAAAGTTGAATCTCCAAATACATCTAACACTTTGATTTTCTTTTCAATTGTTGCTTGTAAACCCATAACACAGGCATTATATTTGGTTATATTATTTGTGCAATTGAAATTTAACTTGGCTGTGATGGGGTAATAGTGCCCATCAGGAGATATCAAAATTACCTTAATACCATGACCCAAAGCATTAGTAGCTCCATCAAAATACATTCTTCAAGACTCTTCAATAAGTTTATTTTTTTCAATGGCCATCACATCTTCATTAGGGAAATCCAGTTTCATTGGCTCATAATCTTCGGTTGCACGATCGATAAGAAACTCTACTATTATACTTTTTTTAATAGCCTTTTAAGTCATATAAAAAATATCATATTTTGAAAGCATAACTTGCCACCGTGCTATTTTTTCTATTAATGAGAGCTTCTCGAAGATATACTTAATAGGATCTAGCTTTGCTATGAGCCAAGTAGTGTGATAAAGCATGTATTGTTTAAACCTTCGAGTTGTCTAGGTCAATGCACAATACATCTTCTCTAATGGTGAATACTTGGACTTATAATCAATAAATTTCTTGTTCAAATAGTAAATTGGTTGTTCTTTCCTATTAGTTTCATCTCTTTGCCCTAGCACACATCCCATTGAATTTTCATGCACTATTAAGTACAAAATCAAAGGTTTTTCAAGGATTAGTGATACCAACACAAGTGAATTTGACAAGTATTCTTTGATCTTATCAAAAGTTTCTTGACATTCATCATTCCATTCTCTTGGATCATGTTTTCTAAGAAGCTTGAAAATAAGATCGCACTTGTAGGTGAGTTGAGAGATGAAGCAAGCAATATAGTTCAATCTCCTTAGGAAACCTCATATTTTTTTTGGGGTATGAAGAGGAGATAAGTTTTGAATGACTTGTATCTTATCCGGGTCCACTTCGATTCCTCTTTCACTAACCATAAAGCCCAATAGTTTTCCTGATTTAACACCAAATATACATTTAGTATGATTCAACTTCAGCTAAAATCTTCTCAACCTGTCAAACAACTTTTTGAGATTAACTACATGATCTTCTCTTTCACGAGATTTTACGATCATATCATCTATATATACTTCTATTTCTTTATGCATCATATAATGAAAGAGAGTCACCATTACTCTTTGATAAGTGGCATTAGCATTTTTCAACCCAAAAAGCATGAGTTTGTAACAGAATGTCCCTCACATATTCACAAATATGATTTTTTTCATATCATCCTAAGCCATCTTGATTAGATTATAGCCTGAAAAGCCATCCATAAAGGAAAATATGGAGTGCCTTGCAGTGTTATCCACTAGAGTATCGATATAAGAAAGAAGAAAGTTATCTTTGGGACTTGCCCTATTCAGGTCTCGATAATCGACACACATTCTCACTTTTTCATCTTTCTTGAGAACTAACACTATATTGGCTACCCATTCAAGATATTTTATCACCTTTAAAAATCCTTCATCAAATTATTTTTTCATTTTTTTTTAATTTTTAGCAACATCTCTGACTTCATGTGCCTTAGCTTTTTTTTGTATCGACTTACATTTTGATTTTAAAGGTAACTTATGCTTTACAATATCAATGCTGAATCTTGACATATCCTAGTAAGATCATGCAAACACATCAACATATTCTTAGAGTAGCTCTTCTACCTTCTACCTTTCAACTAGTAAAAATGATGTATCAACTTTGACCTTTTTTTTATTTTTACTATCTCCCAAATTCATTAATTCGATAATTTCTTGGAGTGATTCAATTGGCTTATCTTCATGTTCTATTAATTTTATTATCATGATTATCTTCGTATTATTATTTGGGACCCTGCAAAGGGTAAGATGAAGAGAATGTTAGTACACAAAAATGAAATGGCAAGAAAATGATTAAAACATAATGAAAAGGGAAATGATATGAATGAGTGAAAGTGAAAACAAATAAAAGAAATGCAAATGCATCTTCTAAGTCTTTTATTAAAATGACAAACATAAAGACACCATAAAAGATCACCTAATGCTTATAAAAAACACTTAGGGATTTAAAGTTCTACAATACATTACTTTTTAAAAGTTTTAAAGACAATAGGCAGCTCTATGACTCTCTATTTATTTAGCTCAAAATTTGAAGGACAAGGGTGCACAAACAGCTCTTTATCTTGACTTTTCTTTTTTTCGTCATCCATCATTTGAATGGTTAGCTCTGAAAACTCTTCCATGAATTTTGTATTTAGGGCTGTAGGTAGATCTGGGTAAATATATCCTCCTGAACAAAATGAATCATAGAGGTATGAAATGACCATAGGCCCTGATTCTGGCTCATATCCCTCAAGATTAGCCATTCTTTTATCTTTTTTCTCATTCACCATTTTCATTTTGTCCCCTCTTGTTGGCTTATATCCTAAGTCAAATTTATCTTTCTTGTCATATATTACTGGTGGCTCTATGATTCATTGCAGGTTCTTTTCTAGTCTAGTTTTAGGTTGCCATCCCATTTCAGTGAGCTGCTTAATGATCATTTTAGTAGTCATAGACAGGTATGGTGAATATAATTTAGATCTTTCAGCCATATAAGTTGTATTACTAATCTCAAAAGATCTATATGAGCATTTCAGAACTTCATCTGTTGTTTCTACATAAGGAGTATTTATCGGTTGAGTGACTAGTAAATTTTTTTCTTCTACCACATATGTCAGTTTTTCATCAATAATGATTTTGACTTTTTGATGTAATGAGGATGGAACAACACCCGCTATATGAATCCATGGCTTACCCAACAAGTAACTGTACGAAAAAAAGATATCTATAACTTGGAATTTCACATTGAAAGTACACGGGCCAATCTACAATGGTATTTTTATGTCTTTCAGGATCTCTCTTCAGGTTTCATCGAAGGCTCAGACTATCATATGACTAGGTTTCATGTAAGATCTATCAATAACGAGTTTTGCTAGAGTAGTCATAGGTATAACATTGATGGATGAGCCATTATCGATCAAAACCTTAGCCATTATATGACTTTTGCACTTTACAGTAATGTGAAGAGCCTTGGTACTTTTTTGACCTTTAGGAGGAATCTCTTCATCACTAAAAGAGATATAGTTTTAAAATTATCATATTACCTACAAACTATTCTACATACTCAACAAATACATTATGAAACACATATGCTTGATTGAGCACTTTCAGTAGAATATTACGGTGTAACTCTGAACTTAGCAATAATGATACTAGTAAAATTTTAGCTGACATCTTGTTAAGCTGTTCTATCACACTATACTTGTTATGTTTTATTAACTTTAAAAATTCACAAGCTTTACTCTTTGAGACCAACTTTTGATATTTTTTATCTGAAATTATGATAGGATTATTCTAACTTTCTTCTTCTTCTTTCACTTTTACTTTCTCTTTCTTGGCTTTCTCTAAAGTTTTTAGAGTATAACACTTTCACTTCAGGTCATACCTCTTACACCCATTATATTTATAGTATCTGGGTTGACTATGATATCACAATCATACTTTCACGGTACTATTTTGTCATTTTGGTATGAAAAAAGGCTAAAAACTTTAATTATCACTATTGGTCGAGAGATGGGTTTTTCTAGCCTCAGCACTGACTTTTCATCATAATAAATTGTTACTAGTCTACATACAAACTTATTATTTGAATCAATGGTAGACATTTCAGGTTTCATCAACTCTTTTTTTTCTTCGTAAAATTTTATCTAACCCATATCCATCAACTTTTGTACCTCTTGACGAAATTGGTGACAATTCTCGATAGAATACCCTGAAGCACCTTTGTGATAATTATAGCTTTCGGTTGAGTTAATCGCTTCAAAGCAATTTTAAGGTTCTATTGACTTCAACATATTAGCTTTAACCAAAGCTTCAAACAATTTAGCCATAAGAGTTTTGACCTATTCTATCCCTCTTTTCACATAGCTTGCTTGCCCATCAATCAAAGTATTTATCGATAGCCTAATGTGGTTTGGTAAAGGGTTCTCATTAACATTTGGAGTCCCTTGTTGGTTGGCTTCAAAGTTTAACACCCTTTTATTGATTAACCTATGTACTTTACACTTCAAAGCAGTACAGTTCTTAGTGGAATAACCTGAGTTCCCATAGTGATAATCATAATGTGCATTGGGGTCATACCATTTAGGAAACATAGGTTTCAAAAGTTTAATAATAACAGCAGTGAGTAAGTGTTTCTTAATAAATCGAGGGTATAAATTCGTGTATGTCATGAGAATAGATCAAAAGTGAGTTTTTCTTGAGTATTTCTTGAAGCTCTCGAATCACTATTTAGACTAGATCTCTATTCTAGTCTTATAGGTGTAGCAGGAAGGTTATATGAATAAGTAAGTGTCTGAAAAGATGACTGAAACTGAGGTGGATAAGCTAATTATGGTAATGGCTGGTATGGCTGATACAAATGAAAAATGGATATAATATTATTTATGAAAGAGTAATGAGTTTGGTAGACTGATGCAGGATAGGGCATGAAACCTCTGAACTGTTGCCCTACATAGTTCACCGCTTGAACTTCATTTTCTTTCTTTTTGAGAACTTTACATTTCTTTGCTCCACTCATCTCTCATACATCGAGTTTACCATTTTTTATAGCATTTTCAATAATCTCACCCGATATCACCATATCTACAAAGTTTTTGGTTGCATTGCCTATCAATCTTTCATAATATGATACTTTTAGAGTGTTCACAAATAAGACAGTTATTTTTTTCTTAGTGAGAGAAGGTTGTACTTGAACGGTGATATCTCTCAATCTTTGTGCATATTCTTTGAAGCTTTCCGTTACTTTTTTTTTGTACTCTATAAAGATAGACGATCTGGAGCTAGATTTCTAACATGTTGATATTGTGTAAGAAATGCCCTTGTGAGTTCTTATCAAAAATGAATACGAGTCTTGTCTAGTTAAACATACCATCTAGTTGTAAATCTCGTAAAATTATCTTGAAATACATGCATTAACAACTTATCATCACGAGCATGTGCTACCATCTTACGATAATATATGGTGATATGAGTTATTAGACATTTCGTGCCATCATATTTTTCAAATTTAGGGACCTTAAATTTAGGTGGAATGATCACATCTAGGATTAAGTAAAGGTTAATTGTATCCGTGGAGCCATAAAAATTTATTCCCTCTACGGCCCTAAGTCTTTCTTCTAATACTCTCATCTTTTGTTGGGTACTGATATCTTTTACTTTCTCGAGTGTCTTCATCTCTAGTTTTTCTCTCTCTTTAGGATCATCCAAATCAGGAACCAAGATTGACTTGGGTGATTTTTTCATCATAACAAGATTAATAAAGTTTTGGAATTGTCTTGGACAAGTGTGAATGTCATTCCTGGATAAGGATTGGAATATCCATCAGGATTAGGCATTTGTACTCTAGTTTCTTGAGAAGGTTGAGTCGATCGTGGCTCAAATCCTAAGGAGTAAATAAGATCCACTATGTTTGACGATTGCTCTTGAGAGTTGGGATTTTTTTTCATTATTTTTCCCTTGTCAAGTTTTTTGAGCATATCCATTATTAAACTAAGATCCCCTTTTAGTTCTTCTTAAGTTTTCTCGATTCTCTCAAATTGATTGATCGTTCTTGTTCCATAATTCTTGTCTGAGTCCTAGTGTTGTATGAATGGCGAGTAGATTGAGTTAAAATTTTTGAAGGACGAGCTATTCTTGAACCTTTATTACCATAAATTTTTTAAAAATTAGAATGCCATGTGTTAAAAAATTTTATTTTTTAAAATTTTTTGAGAAAAAACAAAAATGGTGCAAATGATACATGAATGCAAGTGAGAAATATTTATTTTTGTACAAATTTCAACACTAAAAATTTTTATTGATTCTATACAACTATGATTACATGAGATTTATCATCCTAGAATTATATCCATAGAGGTTTTTGACTTGCTCATAATGGTCCTTCCCCTCGTCTAGAAAGTTTACTATATGCTGCCCATATTCTCTTATGGGATTGACTTCTTGTCTTAACGCCTCTACATTTTTAACTATTTCCCATGCTTTCTTCACTGCCTTACAAACTTGATTAGTCAGATACTCTATGTACTGTTACCTTTCTAAGCTTTTTGTCTTTCATCTCATGTGAACGTCTCTTTCTAAATCACATGTGAAGATCTAATCTTTTTTCCTCTTTTGTCACTCGTCTATTATTGCTAAAATATGATTCTTGTGGTCTTACAATTTCAGCTTTAACCCTTGGATCACCTAGTGAAGTGATTCTTTCTCATTTAGTACTTTTAGGTGTTTTTTTCTTTTTTTTTGTGATTGTAGCCTTCAACATTTCCTTTTCATTTTGACATTCCATCAATCTTGCTGAAGCTATAGTATATAACAGTTTCCAATTCTAGCATTCTTGAGAAATTTTGGTGGTCTCTTCTTGCTTTTGTTGAGCTTTGCCCTTCTATTGGTTCATTTCCTCTCGAAGCTCATACATTTCACGTTGTCGACTAAGATAAGACTTGGTAACTTTTTTTATTTTGAATTGAACTCGTAATCTCTTATTTTCTTAGTGTAGATCTCTTAAATCATTGTTGACCATATCTCGCTCTTTTATGATCTTTTTAAATCTGCTCTATTGTATTTATGTTTCATATTTCAACTGTCCCACTTTTTCACAAAGTCTTAAATTTTCTCTTCTTATTTCTTCTTTTTTAGCTTCTAATTTTTTCTTGACAAACTCAACTTCTGATAATTACACTTTTGTCAAAAGATTAGTCGATTGGTGTGAGCTTTCATCAGGAGGGAGTAATATGTCTCTAGGCCGTTTTACTTTTCAAATCTGATCATCAGGAGTGACTTTATCGATGGGAGGTCTTAATCTCATTCTTCACATTTTCTTTCATGCTTAGATCAATTGCTCAGAGGTTCTTGATGGATTTGGTTCCCCGTAAATGAATTCTACCTGAACCAGGCCATGAGTAGCAAAAACAAATTGCTTTGCACCAAATTGCCTAAGCATCATCAATAGAGCGTAACTTACAATACCCCATAACCCTAACAGCAGCATCCACGGCTTATTTCTTTCACAATACAATAAAGGTACATAAGGTATCCAAGACGCCATCCATTCAATTTTATCCTCGGTAAGCCTTTGTAAGAAAATGACCCATTCTTCTTTAGTCTTCAATTTGGCCATCGACTTTTGCAAAACTCTTTAATTGGTGCTTTGTTTTGTAGATACGACTTTAAAAATGCACTCTTCTAGCACTTGAAATGATTTTTAAGCCTCATATATAATAGCAGTGCTATTAGTTTTATTGTTAATTTGATTAGGTTTTGCATGTTCTAGTTAAATTAATTGCTATTAGTTTAATTTGGTGTTTAATTGCTTTCGGTTTAGTATTATTAAGGTTAATTAGGTTTCGGTTTTGTTAAGTTAGAAGCTATTGATTTTAGTTCAATCTTATTTCATTCTTTTAGTTCCACTTTTATCTAGTCATAGATACTTGCATCTTGTTTCATTTATTAATTAGGTTTAATTTTATATAGGTTTATAGTTTTGCAGAGTTTATATCTGTTTTGCATATTTGATTTGAATTTTCAAAGTATAAGATAAAGTGATACATTTTGGTATTTGTTGCTTTTAATATAATAATCTCCAAGGAGATAATCTTTTCTTTACTACTTGTATGATTTATGCTCTTATATATTATCAATAAAAAAATTTTGTCTGTACTAAAAGTAATTTTGGTAGTGTCACATATCAAGCAAATTATATAAAAGGAAGAAAAGAGATTTTATCTCTCCTAAGATTTTGTTTTAGGATTTTTTTGGGTGGATTTTGAGAAATCCGATTGGTAGAAACCTAGGAAAAGGATAGTGAAAGTTTGGCAGCCAACAATGGAGGCCCTAAATATAAAGTTTTCAATTCAGGTTTGAGGCCAAATGCAATAGTTTCTAAAAGTTTTTGTAAACATCTAATCCTATAAAAGCAAAGAAGAGGTAAAAAAAAATTTTATGATTTTTTTAGGGATTTTTAACATTGATAGTCGGCGATAATGATGGGGGTTAAGCATAAGAAAATAAAGTTTTTGGGGATTTAGAAAGAGAGGATGGATTTTTAGAAAGAGAACTTAAAGGAAAAGATAAGGTAAAAAGGAATTTATATATTGGATTGAAAAAAAACAAAAGGGTTTGTGCCCAAGATCAAATCCAAAACATGTTCGACTAGTATGAAACATGGTATACTCCTAAGTTTTTATTAAAGCAATTTTTTTAATTGATAATTTTCTTATTAAAGTAAATATTGACAAATTTTATTTGTTTATTTTCTTTTTTATTATTATATTGAAATATATAATGACTTTAACTTATAAGTACAATTTATATACCCATTTAGAGTATTATGAGTAGAATTTGTATACTTTAATTTATTGAAAAATAAAATAATTTTCTCTCACTTATTGTTAATTATGCTTAAATCTCTAATCCTAAATTTAAATGATTTTTTATTTTTTAAACTTCATAACTTTTTTAAGATGTGCTTATCTATCCATTTTGAGAATCCTGATAAAGCTATTAAAAATGTATCTATCTAGTTTTGGTAATTGTTTTATTAAATTTAATTGTGAATATAATATTTATTCTTTTAATTAATTTTTTTGTTATTGGCTAGAAAATTAGTTGTTTGTTTTGTTATACCATTTTTTATGATAAATTTTATCTTGTTTCAACTTTATATTTATGATAAAATTTGACTATTATGATATTTTTATTTATAATCAAATTTTATTATGCAATCAAATAAGATTTAATGTTAACGTCAAATATTATGGTAATTTATATTTATAATCTAAATTAACTATATGTCGTAACGATTTTGTGTTCGCCCGTCGAATTTGGAAACGAAATAAAAAATAACAAGGTCGCCACCAATCTTTTTTGACTATATGCGATTGGCCACCTATTAAAATTCATCCTTTTAATAAAGTTTTAAAATTTATTAAAAAGATGATTTTACGGTCTGCGAAACAGTCTGGGTCCAGGAGTTGGTTATGCATGGGAAAGGATTAGTACCCCTACAGTATCCGTTTAAAATGGTACCAATTAACTATGTGTTATATATTGATTTTAATAAAAACAATCTTATTTTCGTGTTTGAAAAATAATTTTCTTGATTTTTAATTTATTGGAAATTTATTTTTTTATTATATTTTATTGCTCAAATTTTATTTGAGAAAAATAAATTTGAACCCTTTTATTGAAATTATTCTTAAAATGTTCTAGTACGTTGGTAACATTAGAAGAGCTTTTTCTCACCTAGAGATTTTTTAGGCATCACTTCTTGGAATACAGTAGAATCTCGACCTCGAAGGCTCAAATTTACCTTTCATAAAAAAAACTATATCATGCATGCATGCAAAATGCTGATATGTTTATGCATATACCTTTTTTTAAAAAAAAAATTTATTGATTGTTTTATTAATTTTTTTTATTTTTAATTTAAATTTTTGAAGAAAAAATAAATTTTTATTATATTGAAGTTTTTCTATAAATATTCAATACACTAGTAATATTTTTAAAAAAATCTTTTCTCCTAGGGATTTCGTAAAGTATCACTACTCGAAATACTTTTAAAATCCTATCATTAGTTAAAATTTTCTTTTTCCTTATTTATATTACTTATTTTTTAATAAATAAATAAATTATTTATTTATTTATTAACAAAAAAAAATTTTTATTATATTGAAATTTTTTATAAATACTTCAATACACTAGCAGTATTTAAAAAAATCTTCTTATCTAGAAATTTCTTAGGTGTTACTACTTGGAGTACCTTTGTATCTCATCGTCGGATAAAATTTTTTTTTCTTATTTTTTATTAATTTTGTATTATTTTTATTTAATTATAATTTTTTTACCAATTATTTTATAAGGTTTATTCAAAATTATAAAAAAAAAATTTATTATATTATATTTTTTATTTTTATTAATTATTATTATAAAACAACAAAATTTTATTATGATAAATTTAAATATTTTAACATGCATAAATATTATGAATAATAATTAAAATAAAAAAAATAACATACAAAAAATCTAAAAAATAAAAAAAAAAATTTTTACCTGAATCGAACAAGTCAACGGTCCAGTCAACGCGTGATTTGGTCTGATTGCTCAGTCTGGTGCCAACGGCTTGGGGATGGTTCTATTCGATCTGGATCGATTTAGCTAGACCGATCAAAGGCTGAGGGATTGACGAGTTGTCAGGTCGAGTGCGTGGACCACGGGTCGAGTCACAGGTTGACGCACGAATCCTCATGGACTAAAACGACGTCATTTTGGGCATTTAAATGAAACAACGTCATTTTTGGTTTAGCCTTTTACATAAAAGTCAAAAAAAAAAAAAATTCTTTCATTTCTCCCCCTCTCAAAAAAAAAAAAAAAAAAACAAAAAACTCTCCTCTCCCTTTTTTTTTTCAAATCGATCTGGGGCCGGTGATCGTTCGCCTTGATGGCCATTGTGTTTCTCATCGTCGGCTAGCTCCAGCGGCTATCACGGTGATCGAAAATTTTTTCAAAAACACTGAAATGCTCCCTACAACCTCTAGAGTCCATATCTGAGCTTGGTTTTACGAAAATAGGCTCCAAACGACGTAGATCTGGCCTGAAAAGTTTGATCAATTTTTTTGTTGTTGTTTGTGTTGGTTTTTTTTTTTTTTTTGGTGCTGTAGTCCTCGTTTCCAGAAGTTGAGTTTTGTTTGTGTTTTGATTCCTTTTTTTTTCAAACAAAAAGTTTTTTTTTTTTTGCGAGCCTTCTTGGATTTTTTTTTTTATCGATGGCCTTCCCCTGTTCTCTTTGATGCCAAAATCAAGCTTTATTTATAAAGCTTTCTGGGATTCAAATCCTAGATTTTTTTGGATTCAAATCCCATATTTTAAATCGGTATGGTAGACTTTTGGTGGTCGAGATTCAAGCTGCCAAGTTAGGTAGAGTGTCAGGCAACTGCCGGTAGTGACAGTGATCGTGATTTTGGATTTTGGAGAGAGTGCATTTAATGCACTCAGATTTCTGTCGAGTTAAACCGAAAAAAAAAATAAAAATAAAAAAATATAATAATAATAATAAATACAAAATAGTGTTTACACTGTACAATTAAACACAATTAAATCTTAATGTCAAACAAATTTATCATGACAACCATGAGTTTTATTATTTTTCTTTCCTTCTATTTCTTTGTATTTAGTATTTCGTGGCAAATTATCGATTTTTTAAGTAGGTAAAACAATGACTACTTACGTACAACTTGCAATGGCATAATAACCTATTCAATTTTCTCTCGAATTTGAAATATACTATCCATAAAGTTTTCTAGAAGCATGAATAGACTAATCATTAGATATGTTCTGAAAATAATTTCAATTAATTTGCCTAGTTAAATTGGTGTTAAATAGCTAAGATCAAGTGAACATCTTCAAAATTTTAAGAAATGTTATAATCAATTAAAATAAATCTAAAACATATGTTTTTATTAAAGTGGTAATAAAAAATGAGATACTTGTTGAAACAAAACTTAAACATAACAAGGATAAGATTGGTATAAGTGATCAATATCTATATGTCAATTTTCATTTGATATTGATAAGATGGATTTTATTTATTTTCTTTTTATATCCTTTTTCATCAATATTGATTTGTTGACAACCGAAAGATAAATCGATCGTTTTATGACACGATTTGTGTCAAATTAGTTTTTTGTAATAGGTAATCATAAGATATAGTAAATTACGTAAAAATTTAACCATAAGAAGATACGTAAAGATTTATTTCTTTAATTAGATGAATGTTACATTTTTATTTTTATTGTTTTGTTTTGGTATTTATTCTTTTTCTCTATTTATAATTTGGCTCATGTCACTGAAATAGTTGCAACATGTGGAGAAGAAAAAAAATAAAGACTAATCCAATTTTTCTACTTTTTCATTCTTTTATTTGTTAAGCAGGTTTGAAGATTCTCAATGGCTGTTGATGCCAATTTACCTGAGGATGTAACGTTTGAGATTCTAGCTAGATTGCCGGTGAAGTCTTTAAAGCGATTTCAATGCATACAAAAATCTTGGTTAGCTTTGATTCAAAGTCCTGAATTTGCATCTGCTCACTTCACTTTTAGCAAAGCAAAGGCCTATCCTCTTGTCAAGCGTGACAGTGATTTTACTAGGAAGCCTATCATTTCATTGCTTTCCAATGAAACACTTGATGTAAAAGTTGATCTCGACATTCCAAACTTGTTTGGTAGAAATGCTCGCTGCATTCGTATTCAAGGTTCTTGCATTAATGGCATCGTATGTCTTTGGAGTGATGATGATATTGTCATTTGGAACCCTGCTACCAAAGAGTTCAAGGTTATTTCAGACCTTGAGGTTGATAATCTAGTTCGTGAACCATATAGTTGTTCTTTAATACTAACACGTTTCAACTATTACTGGGATGCAGTGGGTTTTAGTCATGATTCCGAAACAGATGATTATAAAGTGGTAAGAATTGGTTCATGCTGCTGCAAGTGTTGTTTCTTACCAAACATTTCAGTCGATGTTTATAGTTCAAGCACTAATTCCTGGAGAAGCCATCCTAAAATCTGGCCTTATTCAAGCATTCTACAGGGTCGTTGTCCTGACTCTCAAGTTTACTTAAATGGGTCTTATCATTGGTGGGCTATAACCGAAGGAGATCTTGATAAAGAGATTATTCTAACATTTGATATGACCAATGAAATTTTTATTGAGACACCATTTCCTGACGGTGTTTTTGGTCATTTTTACTTCACAAGCAGGATTGATAAATTCATGGTAATAAATGGATGTGTTGCCAGAGTTTTTTGTTCTAACCATGAAGAGATAGATAAAAGGTTTGATGTGTGGGTGTTAGGTGAACTTGGTGTAAAAGAATCTTGGACAGGATTATTCACAATTGGACCTGTTTTAGGCATCCAACGCCCACTAGCAATTGACAACAATGGTGGGTTCTACTTCGAGAATGAAGAAGGGAAAGTGGTCTGGTATCATCCAAGTACTCAAGAGACGAATACCCTCAAAATCCAAAGGAAATCTTTACAAGTTCTAATTTATGCAGAGACCTTGCTTTCTTTGGAGAATTGAAGTGGTCTTCACCTTCATTTATCTTTGTTTTTCTTGCACATGATTATAATAAGTTGTATTGGACTCATATATATATATATAAGAGATTCACTCATATTAGTGTAATTTTCACATCTTTTTAGACTTTTAAATCAAATTTCTAATTTAAAAATATTGTTTTAATTCAAATAAGTAATGATTTAATTTTGATTAAAAAATCCTGTAAAATGTTAAAGCTAAACTAATGTAAGTAGTGTAAACTTCTCATTTTGTCTTGGATCTTTTAAAGATTTTGAACCTTATTTGTCTTATCGGGTCTTGGATTTGATTTAGGTTGGAAATCGTATATTAATCTGGTCCTTTTCATTACTTATTTATTTATTTATTTATAATATTTCATCTTTCTATTTTTTTATTATTTCTGCTTTTTTATTATTTTATTTTAATATTTATTTTGAAATTCAAAAAAGGGCAAAAGAAAAGGGAAGAAAGTTTTAATAAGAATTTAAAAGTGATTTGGATTGGGTTGCTTCTGAAAACTGAGTTTGCCTATTGAATCTTTTAAAATAAACATTTTTAAAAAGAGATAAGAGAAATAAGAATGGAAATTTAGATTGATTAAAACTCTTTTTCAAATTGGATAAATTCTCTGTTTAAACAAGCGTCAGTAAAGCAATTCAGGGGCAGCAACCATTGGCAACCAAAATTGCAAGATCAATAACCAGTCTTTACCTCCTAGCCCACTTACGGATTATCCTTACCACCATCGACTGCTACCTTCCATCCCACCACCATCACCTCCAACTGAAGCCCTAACCCCAAAATTAGCTTTCCAAGCAGTAGCATAGACTAATATTTTCACACCCTTGCCAACACCAATTTCATCACTTCTCCTGTAATAGAAACCCAGCTACCAAATACCCGCTCTCAAAAGAGACAAACTCACCACTGATTATCGAAAACCACAAAGGCCACATTCAAAATAACCAACAATAAAGAAGGCCTAGTCTAGAATTTTAATGCAACACACAGCGCATTCATTCAAATAGCCACACAGAAAAATCGTCATACACAGAAACAAATGAATCAGAAAAAATCTAGCAAACAATAAATCCAGTAGTATTGATGACCCATGATCAAAAAACAAGAAAAACCAAGAATCAATAAAAAAACCCAAATTCCAAAAAGACTTTCTGGTAATAGTTTAAGGGCTTTAAATTTCTTTTTTGGGGATTCTTAGTCAAGCAGGCGTCTAAGTTTGTTGTTGGTCTAGAGTTTTAAACGGAGGCAACAATGGCGGTAGCTGTGGTGGTTGACGGTGACTGTTGTGATCTTGAAAGATCGGGACCTACATGGAGGAAGAGCACGTGAAGGAGACGAACATACTGAAATTTCAGCTAATCGGACAGCTAACAGAGCCTGAAACGGTAGTGGAAAGGCCACAGCTTCAACTTCAGATCTAGGTCATTGAAGGACGACTTTAGAAAGTATGATATCAGATCCAAGACGGTGTAATTTTAGGCTTGATCGAATTTTGGCAGGCGGCAGAGGGCGACGACGGGCGACGGCGCAAAGACAAGCAACGGTGGTTGAAAATAGTAAGAGAGAGAGGTAGAGAAACCGGTAGTTCTAGAAAGAGAAGAGATAAGCATTAGGAAAAGAAAAGAATATAAAATAAAGTAAAAGAAGAGAAATGTTTTTTCAAGAAAATGCAAGGATATATGTATATTTTATTAGGATAATTAAAATTAATAAAAAAAAAAATAAAAGAATCTTATCAATTATTATTTGATTAAAAAATGGAAAGAGAATGAAATAATTTATTATATTATTTTTTTATTATAAAATTTGATAAAATTTGTTTTTATTATAACGTTTATATGTTTATATTAACGTATTTTATGTTTTTAATTTTTTTTATTTTTTCGTAAAAATAATTATCAATAAATTTTATAAAATTCATAAAAATAAGAGAAAAAATTAGAAATAATAAATTTATTGATAAATTATATTTTGTATTCTCAATTTAATTTTAAAATTATATACTTTTAATTTTAAAAAATTAATAAAAATATAATAATCATTTTATATTTTAAAAATTTTATTCTTTTCCTTTCTTTTCTTTTTCTTCCGATAAGGGATAATTAAAAAGTAAAAAAAAAGTTGAGGGAAATTGAGATGAGCTAAGTATACCTTTTTTTTATTATTATTTATATCATATATAAACAAGGGCATTGATTCCTTATTTCTTTTTGTTTCCTTTCTATTCTTTCACTTTCTCGCCCTTTACCTCAATCCAAACATGCTCTTAAAGAAAAGAGAAAAAACTTTGACTTTTATACAAAGCTAAAACTACATTTTGAGAAGCTGGGTCATTGACCTAATTTGAAGCTCGTAACCTGACTCGCACCACTCAATTTCTAAACCACCACAAAACTTGTTTGGATCGAGTTGAACCTATTCGAACCATAAAAAAAGGGCAAAATATGGCCAAATCATCAATAAATCAATTTGAATTAGATCAAACCGCTTAAATCAAACGAAATCGATTTAAGCTGTTGACCAAAGTTGATTTTTTTATTTTAAATATTTTTTTTATCATTTTATTTGTTTTTTTTTTTAATTCTCTTTTAGATTAGAAATATTTCTAAAGAGCTTGATTATTGGAAAATACATGAAATTAAGAATAGTTAATTGCCTTGAAATTTCCAAATGAATTTTTTTTAAAAATTTTGCCAGAATAATGATAAAGTTAAATAAATTTTAATGATAATTAACATTTATTTTTGAGTATAATAAATATAAGAGTGATATATTTTAAAAATAATATAGTGAACCCAATGAGACTCTAAAAGATCAATAATTGTTGATTTTTTAAAATTTTTAGATGAAAATTTTATTTTGTTAAAATGGTAGTAAAATTAGATAAAATTTCAATAATGATACTTTTAAGCATAGTTAATAATAATGATACAAATAAGCAGTTTTAGAAACAATAAAAATAAATTTAAAAAATAATAATAAAGTAAATTAGAAAATCAAGAATGGTTGATTTTTTTATAAATTTTTAAGTAAGAAAATATTTTTAAATATTTCTAGAATGGTCAAAAGTTTATATATTTTTTCAATAAAATAAGGCAATTAAAATAAAATTAAAATGAAAAATCAAATAAATTAATCAAAATCAATCTGACGATAGAGCTTTTTTTCAAGCAAATGAATAGTTTTTTGAAATTTCTTGAGGTGATAAAAATTTTAAAAATTTCATAAAATGTTAGGAAAGAGTTAAAATTCTCTTTATTATTTAATTAATAAAATTTAAATTAAATAAAAGATCAATTTAACTAAAATAATTGTTAAGACAATTTAAAATTATATAGTACCATTTTAGGATAAATGTTGTAGGGGTACTATAACCTTCTTTATACATAATTATACTCTTGAATCTAGTTTTGAAACGTAAATTAGAGTCTATTTTGTTAAAAGCTTAGGTCAAGTTTAAGATATCTATAAAAGAATAAATTAATTAGATAACTAATCACACTTAAATAAAAAAAATTGCTAATGACTCATAAAGTTAAATCAAATGATAGACTTATGGACCTATACTTAATGACAAGTAGATCCTTGTTCTCATATATATATATATATATATATTCACTTCCACATGTTAGATTTGGTTGAAAGCTCACCAAGTTACTAATACAATTTACAATTAAAACAAAAATTGATTTAGATGTAGGTAAGAGCTCAATCTCACTAAATCCAAACTCACAAAACTAATGCCACCATCTTGTACTTTCTGATGCCAACCTCCAAGCTTCAATCTATGACTTGCATAGTAAAAGAAGAGAGAACTACTCTTTGCCTTTAAAACTAAAGTTATTAAATCTAATGGATTAGCCTCATATATAGAGAGGTGAAAGCTAGAACATTCCTTACCATGTTAGTCAAAATCGATTCATCTCATTATGGGTCTAATTATAAAATTAAATTAAGATCACACTTAACTAAAATCATATTACATGATCTAATATATCATAATATAATATCACTACAATTACTCATAATTTTGCATTTATTGACTTTAATTTGGGTTAATCGATTGTGTTAGTCTATAATATGAAATAAATTTAACACCACATACTCATAAAAGGGTTGTATTTGGTTGTTATTGCAATCAATTTAGTGTTCAAAATTGAATAGGTTGTGTTGCACCCTTTTTTCTATTCGGTTGTGTATATAATTAGACCAATGTTTAAGCAAAAAAGTAATCCTGTATAGCATCAAGATATTCACAAGATATTTAGGACTCGGTAACCAATTGTACAAATTTTGGGGCTTTTTTCTCCTGCTTGTTTCTTTTTCTCCAAAACTAATTATTTAAACATCTACTTTATGAAATTTAGTTTAACTACCTATCATTTTCTTTTATTTATAATATATTATATATAAAAAACGAGCTCTAAAAGTGCAAATAGCTAACGACATATATATATATTTTTAAATTATTTTATCCTTAATTAATGACTTTTTTAATAAAAATATTGACTAATTTCCATTTATTACCTTATTAACCTTTAAATCATATTATATATTAAAACTATCCTTGAGAGATAGTTTTTGACACCTGTCTCAGTAACAAAAATGCCATCTTACCCTTTATTTGATTACAAAAATACCATTTTACCCAGTTAAAATAAAAAAAAATAAAAATAAAAACCGTAATTTTAAAAAAGAAAATCTTTTTCACTTAAAATCTATGTTGTCGTTAGCGAAGCCTGAGGGATATTTTTTGACAGCCGCTTTGGATACAAAAATACCATTTTACCCAATTAAAATAAAAAAACTAAAAATATAAGCTGTAATTAACAAGAAGGAAAATTTTTTTCACTTTAAATCTACGGCTGTCGTCGGCAAAGCCAATACTAGCGCTCCGTTATCAGCTACAACCAAAACAGATTCCACAATATTAAACATCGATAAAAAAAAACCCAAAAAATGACTAAAAACAAAATTTACCAAACAATATCAGAACTTAAAAAATTTAGCCAAACACATAAATCAACTTAAATAAAAAAATACACAAAAAATTACATACCAAGCAAATTACACAAAAGGGAGAAAATAGATTCTATCTCTCCTAGGGTTTTGTTTTAGGATTTTTGGGTGGATTTTGAGGAATCCAATGTTAGAAACCTAGGAAAAATATAGAGGAAGCCATGATGAAAGTTTGGTGACCAACGACGGCGGCCCTAAATATAAAGTTTTCAGTTTCGGGTTTGAGGCTAGATTCATTAGTTTCTAGAAGTTTTTGTAAAATTCTAATTCTATAAAAGCAAAGATAAGGTAAAAAAAAAAAAAAAAAAGAAAGATTCTAGTATTTTTTTATTTAGAGATTTTTAACATAGATGGTCGGCGACAATGAGGATGGTTCAGCATAAAAAATAAGGGAAGGAGAACTTAAAGAAAAAGATGAGGTAAAAGAAAATTTTAATTGGATTAAAAAAAAAAAGTCCATGCCCAAGATCAGATTCAAATATATAATGCTAGAAATGTGGTATACTCCCTAGTTTTTATTTTAGTAAAATTTTTTTTGATAATTTTTTATTAAATTAAATATTGATTAATTTTATTTTTCTATTCAAAATAACTTTTACAAAAAGTGTTATTTTCATTTTAAAATTCTCCAACATCTAAACAGAATTCAAACAAATTTATTATAATGATTAATTTTTTATGCAAGTGCATTGCACGTGATTAATTAATGCAAAAATTTTGAGAAAATGATTTTATCACAACATTATTATCATGACAACTATGGGTTTTATAATTTTTTCCTTTCCTTATTTTTTTTTTGTATTTAGTATTTCGTGACAAACTATTTATTTTTTAAGTAAGTAAACCAATGACTACTCACAGCTTGCAATGGCTTAATAACCTATTTGATTTGCTCTCGACTTTGAACTTTACTATACATAGCCTTTGAGGGATGAATAAAACAATGTCATATATGACACCATTTCATATAATAGCAATTTCATAAGCTCAATGACTTTATGTGTTATATTTGATTATATTTGTAATTATCAGTGCAATATGAATATTACAATTAATGTTTAAGCATTGTATTGTGTTTAATTAACCAAGTCTTACAAATCCAAATAAAGATTTCAAGAAGCACGAATAGACAAATCATGAGATATGTTCTGAAAATAATTTTAATCAGTTTGCCTAGTTCGAATTGGAGTTAATAGCTATGATTGAGTTGACATTTTCAAAATTTTAGGAAATGTTATAATCAATTAAAATAAGTTTAAAACATATGTTTTTATTAAAATGGCTATAAAAAATAAGATACTTTCTAAAACAAAACTTAGACATAACAAGGACAAAATTGGAACCACTTAATTGCATGAAGTTGCACTATGTATGGGTGATGAAGGAAATAACTTCATTGATTGTCCTCAAAGCATGGATACACTGATTACTTTATGCAGTAGTATGTCTAGATTAAGTTTTCCTCCATAATGTATATGTGCATCAAATATAAAAATTAAGCTCTTCTTAAATCCTATATGCTCTTATATTAGGAATAAAATGTGAAAAGTAGAATTATAATAATTTTAAGTATGTGAACGTGAGCCAATTGAATGTGACTTTGATATATGATAATTATTTGTTGTTTATACTAATATTTGTTTGTATGCATTGCAACAAATGCAATATAAGAATGTTCTTGCTTGTGTTCTACTTGCCTTCCACTATTTTTAGTTTACAAATTCATGCTAGCTCATAGTTATAGTGGTCTCATAATGTAATTTTTGTTCATGGTGAGCCTATGAATTGATTTCAAGTTGTGTAGCTTTGCTTAAACCAATCTTACTACAAAATAAAAAATAAAAAAAAAGGACTTTATGGTATCCTGCTTGCTTTTTATGGTTAAATATAGGAAAGAATCAACGAAGATATCTCTAATTAAAAAAAATCTCTATCATCCAAGGGACAGATTGTTATGGATGTTAACATTTATGATTATTCCATTCTTCTTTCTTTCTCATTGTATTTCTCTTACTGCTATTTTAAATACTTTTTGAGCTTATGATGGCAATATACTCAATAAAAGTATCCATTTCCTTAGGTTTTTTTTTGGTTGATCTAGATTTCTCACGACATTATAAATATACATTTTACTCCCAACTTTTTGGATTGTAAAATGTGGATGTAAAATGCAGACACAAGGCATTACGATCCATTGATAGAGGATACGGGAATCAGAATGCTTGGAATAATATGAAATAACTTGGAAGATCCTCTAATTAGATTATGATAATCTAATATTATTCATTTCTGTTTTTTAAATATCTAATCACCTAAAAAACTACATTTGAGTTCAAATTACCAGAAAAATCCTCAATTTTCATTCATATATTATTACAATAGTACCTTCTGTTTTATTACTATTGGATACCAATGGCAATGGCATGTTTGGCTAGTAATTTTTTGAGGTTAAGTACTTAATTTATTAGGATGCAACCCTTACAAATTTTATTAAGATTAATTTAAAATTTTAATTAATTTTAATCAATTAATAAAAATTAATAATGAAATTCAATACGTACTTTATATTATCAATCAATTAAGTTGTCACGACAAAAAAATAATAAATGTCTCATTAGTTGTATAATCAAATTTAATTTGGCGTTTGGTTAAGATGGATTTTATTATCTTTTTCATTTTATTTCCTTTTTTATTAACATTGGTTTGTTGACCAAAGAAAGTTCAATTGAGACCAATCATCCTCTTTTTATAGCCAATGTCAAATTAATTTTTTTAAAAATAGATATCTATAGAATAAGGTACAATAAATTATAATATGTTTCATTTTCCATAAGGTCAAAAATTTTAAGATGGATTTTACTTTATTTTCTTTTCATTTCCTTTTTTATCAATATTCATTTGTTGACAGTCGAAAGGTAAATCCATCACTGTATGACAAGTTTGCGCCAGATTAGATTTTTTGTACTAGGTAATTACAAAATACAGTAAATTATGTATAAAATTAAATCGTAAAATGATAAGCAAAGATTCGTTTCTCTAATTAGATAAATGTTACATTTTTATTTTTAATGTTTTATTTTGGTATTTATCTCTTTTTCCCTATTTATAAATTGACTCATGCCATTGAAATAGTTGCAACAAGTGGAGAGGAAAAAAAAATAAAGGTTAATCCTTTTTGTCTACTTTCTCATTCTTTTATTTGTTAAGCAGGTTTGAAGATTCTCAATGGCTGTTAATGCCACTTTCCCTGAAGATGTAACGCTTAAGATTCTAGCTAGATTGTCAGTGAAGTCTTTAAAACGATTTCATTGCATACAAAAATCTTGGCTAGCTTTGATTCAAAATCCTGAATTTGCGTTTGCTTACATCACTTTTAGCGGAGCAAAAGCCTATCCTCTTGTCCAGCGTGACAATGATGTTACCAAGAAGCCTCTTATTTCATTGCTTTCCAATGAAACACTTGATGTAAAAGTTGGTCTCGACATTCCAAACTTGTTTGGTAGAAATGCTCCGTACATTCGTCTTCAAGGTTCTTGCATTAATGGCATAATATGTCTTTAGAGTGATGATGATGATATTGTCATTTGGAACCCTGCTACCAAAGAGTTCAAGCTTATTTTAGACCTTGAGGTTGATAATCTAGGTCGTGAACCATATGGTTGTTCTTCAATGCTATCACTTTTCAACTATTTTTGGGATGCAGTGGGTTTTGGTCATGATTCCGAGACAGATGATTATAAAGTGGTAAGAATTGGCTCATGCTGCTGCAAGTATTGCTTCTTACCAAACATTGCAATCGATGTTTATAGTTCAAGCACTAATTCCTACAGAATCCATTCTAAAATCTAGCCTAATTCAAGCATTCTCTGGTGTCTTTGTCTTGACTCTCAAGTTTACTTAAATGGGTCTTATCATTGGTGGGCTATAACCGAAGGAGATCATGATAAGGAGATTCTTCTAAAATTTGATACGACTAATGAAATTTTCATTCAGACACCATTTCCTGACGGTGTTTTTGGTAATTTTAACCCTACAAGCAAGATTGCTAAATTCATGGAAATGAATGGATGTGTTGCCAGAGTTTTTTGTTCTAACCATGAAGAGATAGATAAAAGGTTTAATCATTTTAAATACAAAATTTCACAAATTCACCAAAAAAATTTCATTGAAATCTTTTCCAATGGACACTATCTGAAAATGGTCTTATGGCGGCACTTTTGGAGTGAGAAAGTACATAATATTGAATGAGTCGAATTTTATTAATTTAAGTGATCATGCAAAGAGACTGGTAACAGAAGATAACAATATCGGTGGTTCATACAGAGAGACTCCTTCCATTTTCTTTTTCAAATGAAACATGACCGAGTATAAAATGACTTGGGAAGGCAATGCTTCTCACTACCTAATTGCCTGCAAACTAGCTATAGTGGTAAGAAATCTCATCATGGCAGCCATCCATTTAGTCCTTTTTTCTTTTTTTCTTTATATGCAATATTCTAGGGTTTTTTTTTTTTTAATTTGAAGTTTAGTTTTATTAATTTATATAATTATCTTTTTTCTTTTTTTTTTTTGTAATTTGAAGTTTAACTTTATTAGTTTATAAAATTATTTTTAAAAATAATATCCAATAAATATGAGATTTAAATACCAATACCCTTTGTTAAACTATGACTCCTTTCTATAAAAAAAATATGAATTTCTTAAACTCGAACAACAATGGTCCTGCTCAAGTTTCAATGGTGGAAAGAGATGTTCGTAGTTTTCCCCTATTTCCAATTTCACAATCCACGGATTTGGTGACTAAAACAACAACGACATATCCTTTTAATTTTGACACCTATGCATATGATGCCAACTTAGTAAGTTTAATGACACTGTATGTCATAGTTATTTGTATATTATAGTTTTAGCATATTATATTAACGATTATTGTTAACTTTTTGTTTCTTTGACAGATCCCAACATTAAAACCTCAAATGGTTTCTTCCCTAAAGATTAGGTGCACCATTGTTTGTTGATTCGTACATTATGAATTCAACTGTGGAGAATAGAATAAGATATAGCAACTTGAGCACTAGGTGGTTCTTGTAATTTTCTTCTAGTTGTTTGGTTCTAGCATACTTCGATCTGGGTTTGTAATTCTACTTGGTTTCCTCTGCTGGTTTCCAGAGTTTTTCTTATTTAATCATACTATTGATAATAAAAAATATAAGTAAACAACTAAACATATATAACCTTAAATTGGCATGCCGTTTGTCAATTAAATGGTTTATTCTATATGTTTTTTTTATATAGCATATTTTTTATTACCAATTGTTTTAGAGCCAAGTTCACTAAGATTTTTTGTACAAAAAAGAAAAATCAAATTGAAATTTTAGTAACCATTCGATAAAAAGAAAACCATTATATGAAGTCTACAGGCCATAAATAGCAATCAAGCCATTCCCTTTTCATCAATATAAATGATTCCCAGGTCTATTACATCAAAATTCCAGCCCCAAATGATGACCTAGGACAAATTAAATTACCCATTCTTGGGCCTTGCCAGTGACACATGTATGCCCAAGCAAATTAGTAATTGTTTTTGAAGGTATCTAGGTAATTAATTTGTACAGTAATTTATTTAGATGAACTAATTTGTAATTACAAATATGCTTTAATGATTATAAAATGGATAATTATTTATGTATTTATTTAATGCATTTATGAATTACAAATATGATTTAATGATTACAAAATGAATGAATTTTTATTTATTTGTTTATTTAATGCATTTATGAATTAAGAAAAATGTTAGTCAGGATGATGATATTTAAAAAAAATTACAATTAATGTATTATTAATTTTTTCTTAAATTTGATGAAAATAAAACATAAAATATATTTTTTAAATAATAATTTAATTATCTTTTTTTTTTATTTTAAGAGGACAGAGCCTACAATAAATAAATAAATAAAAAAGGAAAGGTTGAGATTTGACTCAAATCTTGGTGTTTTTTTTAAAAGTTTTTTTTATCATTAAATCAAAAAATTGAAGACAAATTATCTTTTATCGATATTTGTAAATTACTTGTTAATCAGATTCATTAATTAATTAATTAATTAATTCCTATTTCATTACAATAATGTGTTTTTCCTAGATGTCATTTGTCTCAAAAGTCACATCAATTTTTATTGCTTTATTTTAATGCATTTATTGATCTTAATTGCTTAAGTTTGTTATCATCTCATCCCTGGGGGGCCAATTTCTAAACAGGTCCAGACTCTTGGGACCACCCACACAATTGGATTAAACTCATTTGATTTTTTTGTTGTCTTTTCCTTTTCGGCTTCCACTCTTGAAACACTATATGTTGAATCTAAAATTTCACAACCAAAATGACACTTACCAATTCCATTAATCTTTAATTAAAAAAATTAAATCTCCATCTTGATCATGGATTTGCTCCTTTTCCTCATCCAAAGGCAAAACAATTAAGTTGGAAATTTTGTATCTTTTGTTGGATTTTTTTAAAATATAAAGTTAACATCATTTCAATTTCAAACACCCAAAAATGATTGATGCCAAGAGTTTTTTTTCTTATGTAAGACAACTAATTAATTACTTAAACTACATGGGGTTTTAGTTTTTCCATTTCTTAATAATGCAGTGGGTATTACAAATCTAAATGATGTACCACTCAATTTTTAGTTCAACTGGTTTCAGTAGCTTTGAATTAACAATAAAAAAAAGATAAGATTGACAACAATCATAATTAATTTGTTGATAAAATATTAAAATTTTAATTTCAATTATTAGGATTTAAATTAGGGATGGTAAATTTACCTAAAATTATCGAATTTCGATCTAACTTGATTCTATAGAGTTGAATTTTTTTTTTTTTAAATCAAGTTTTGGATCAAATCGAATTTGATTTTTTTTCTAGCCTCAAATCAAGTCAAAGTCAAATTTCAAGTAAACATGATCCCGTATGTCTATAAAAACTAATTTTTATTATTTATTTAATTTTATATTTATATATGTATTATATTAATAAAATTATATTTAATACTTTATGTTAGCCTTGAATTGATTCTTATTTTGAAATAACAAAACATTAAACTGAATAAGCTTGATCAAAATTTTGAAAAAGATTTATTAGTACATGTTCTTAAATTTTATATTTTGGTACTAAATAAATAATATGATTTTTAAAGTTTAAACAAACATTTCTTTATGTTTTCTTATTTCTCAAATCAAAGGTATCTTTAAACATTTTTTATTTAAGCTTAAATGAAAGTTCAATTGTTGTTTTTAAAATGAATTTATTCATTTGGGTTTTGATACAATTTTGATAATATTGGTTTTGAGAAATAGATTAACTTAAGAAAGTTGTTTTCCAATAACAAAGTTTTCTAATATTGAATTTGTTTTATTTTTTTGTATTAATTCATAATGCTTTAATATTTGAATTTTATATGGTTGGAAAGCTCTTTGAGTCTACTTTCTAATGGATCAAACAAATTCAAAATCCAAATATTTTAAGAAAAGATTTTGAATTTTTACTAGACACTCTACAATTGTCTAAAAACTACTCAAATGCTAGATTTGAAAATTCACTATAATTCGTACACAATGAATTAGGTAATGAACTTTATATGGATAGAAAAGTCTTTAAGTCTATTTTATAATCTTCAAACGGTTTATAATTTAGATTTGTATAACTCAAGATATGATCAAATTAGTGAGTAGAGTGCAAAACAGAAGAAAACCACCTAGCTTGGACAAGATCAATCCCCTCAGGGAAGGGATTGATTGATTTTTTACCCAAAATAGATTTTTGTGCTCCTAGTTAAAGAAGGGATCGATCACCCTAGAGAAAAGATCGATCACCCCCTTGAACCAATCAATCCTCTCAAGGAAAAGATCGATCAGGTTGTGATTTTTAAAGGTAAATTGGTTCCAAAACATGAACCAATTGATCCCCTCATAGAAGGGATTTATCAAGTTTTGCTTAGAACACTCAAACAACTAGTTTTTCATGCTTTCAAAGGGCATTTCTTCTTCCCAAGCTTCTCCAACAGCTAGTTCTTCAATTTCTCTATATATTGGTCACTCCAACACACCAAAAAAATTGATGAATCAAGAGAGCAAAAACCAACAAACTATATTTTCATTCTCTTAAAGAATTAAGAGTTGTTAGAGCTTAAAATCCATATCTTTTGTATTTTTTATATCCAAGCAATATTGTGTTCTTCATTCATCATATTTCTTTATATTTTATTAGGCAAACACTTAACCTTTAAGAGGTGTTTTATGTTAGCATATTTATTAAGTGACTTTATAATCAAGAGGTGAGGCATCCTCTTGAATTTGTGAAATTGAGAAGTTACTACTTAGCCTAGAAGTAGAGAGTATAAAATTTCTATCTTAAGCTTTTGAAAAAAAAAAAAGATAGGGTTGTAATTTTAATTCAAGAGTAATGGATTGAAGCCTTGGTGTGGATAACCAAAAAAGAGGACGTAGGTGTCTTGTGGAGAAAGACTGAACCTCTATAAATCATTGTGTTTAATTTCTCTATCTCTATCACTTTATTTTAATTATAGTTTATATTTGCTTACAGGTTATCAATTCATTATTATTTGCATCATGTTTTGATATTGGTTTTAATTTTCATTCAATTATATTGAAATCATTATTTTGGAAAAGAATTTGAAGAAATCCAATTCACCCCCCTCTTGGATCACCATCCCATCTAAAAAGCTAACACTTTAATTTAAGATATCAACTTAATAAAAATAATATATTTATATATAATTAAAATGTAATTTATATTAAAAAATTAGTTTATGACTCGTGCAATGCACTGATTAATTTTATTTATTAATTAAAATATTTTAAATTTGTGAAATTATTAATTAAAATTTATTACTACAAACAAACTAAAAAGACTATATTAGAATATTTGTCGACAATTAAACATTAGTTCATAATAAAATATTTATGTAACCAATAGATAAAAAAATTACTTTGGATCCAAAAATATTTTCTTTGAAATATAGTTGATTCCTACTTTTAAATCTATGTGATTCCAAAACTAATAATTAATGCAAGAGACATACTTAAGTTACAAAATATATAAAAACCTACTTAAGTTACAAAAAGTAAAAAATAATCTAAAAATTCTTGAATTGAAAAATATTTATTGACTAAGCAAAATTTATTATCATTACCTTCACGAAAAATAATATTTTATAGCTTAATATTCATATGCACAATTCATGTTATCACCTTTTTACTTGAGAAAAAATGTGTTAATATAAAAGTTAAAAAGGTAAATATTTAAAAATTTAAATATAGTAGCAATAATAATAATTATTCTTTTTACTATATTTTTGTTTCCCACTTTTCATTGAATAAAATATTATAATAAACATAATCTTGCATATTAAAAACCATTATCGAGAAGTTTCATACGTCCAAAAAACAAGTAGTAAGATTAATGACTGTCTAATTATTTGATACCTAAGTATGATATTTGCATAAAACAGGATTTTCACAAAGTTAAACTCAATACATAATGCCAAAAATCTAACGAATGAAATATATATATATTATTTATAAATTATATAAAACTAATTTTTTATTCAATAATTTTTTCTTGGCATAACAAAAAAAAAATATCTCCAAAATTTGTTTTAGTGTTTGATAACTATGATCTTGATAAAAAAAAGTAATTAAAATAATTAGAAAATGTGATGCAAATAAAAAAAAGTTAAAAATAAATAATAAGTTAGAAAATAAAATTAACTCAAAAAAGAATTGAATACCTTAACTTAATTGTAATATTGATCAAACCATTAAAAAAATTAAGAAATTTGCATTTAAAAAATAATATATTTGTAGGATTATTAAATGTAGAAATACATACTTCATATTTAACTTGTAATCAAAGCAAGTTCAATCGAGCAAATATTAAAAGATTTTGACAGTATAAATGATATAATAAGTGATGTTAATTTGTTTGAATTTTTTTAAAATTCCAAATATTAAAAGATTATGAGAAAATCTATGAAAATATTAAAATTTTCAAATTTAAATGAGATATGTGTATATTATTGGAAATTTTTATTTTAAAAGAAATATATCTAAATTATATTTAATTTGTATGCTTTACATATAATTAATCTAAATATTTAAAGTAATATACATAGAAAAAAGTCAAAAAGTTAGTAAAACTATAATGATTTAATCAAAAAATATTTGATATTTAAAAGTAAGGATTTGAATTTTGGATATGATATATATTGATGATAAAAATTAGTTGAGATTTTTTATGATTTAAGTTAAAGTTTATATAAAATTGAAAAATTGGATAAACTTAATTTTTAAAATTTTAAAATTATTTGATAAATAATTAAAAGTAAATAATTATCTTATATATAGATTGTACAAGTAATCATGCAAAAATGCTTATTTGGTTGTATATTTAAAAACTATATTATGTGTTATCAAAATAGATTGTACACATAAGATTACACTAAAGCAAATCTTATAAGGTATTCTTGTATGTTGTAACATAATATTATATATGGTTGATTTTTTATTTAAATCTTGATAAATTTTAATCCATAAATATATTTAAATAATAATTTTATCTATAGATAATATCTAATCAGGTAAAAATATTTAAATTTTGGTATTTTATACATTTATCTTCTAAATAAAAATATCCAATCAGATAATTACTTGATAATTTTAGAATTAAAAAATTCTATCAAAGTAACCAACATGGCTTATTAGAGTTTAAAAGTTATTTAACAAAGATTTTCTTCTTACTATTATTTAGTTGTGCATTGTGATTTCATTTGCATAAATAAATGCAACAAATTTATTGAGTTTATTTTCTTATTTGTTTTTAAATCATAATAAAAAAAGATATTACCTTAAGTGGGTTCTAATTAAATTTATTATGAATTGAAAAATAGAAAAAAGAAATGTTACAACTGATTTGAAAAAAAAAATCCTACCTGATGGACTGAATAATATATTTAGTGAAATAGTACCTATTATCAGAAAACGCATGTTAATTCCTATAGCAAGAATAAACTAATAAAAAGAGAGATTAAATTAATAGTAAGAAAAATACGTTTAACTTATATGTTTCGTGAGACATTGAAAAAGTTATATAATTAAGAATTACCAACAATGAAGGCTTTCCTAAAGTTGTTATGATATTTATATTTTTTTTTCATATTTTCTTAAAATATTAATATTAAAAGTTTATAACAAATATTGATTTAAATTTAAATTTTATTTTAATTTAGATATATCTAAATCTATTTTTTAAAGCTGGTGGTTTGCTTTTTAAAATTATCTTTATATATAACTACTATATTTAAAAACTAGATATAATGTAAAGATTATTTATTAAAAATATTAAAGATATTAAATAATATTTTAAAAGTTTTGATAAATTTAAATAATCATGTTAAGTGCAAATAAATTGAAAAAGATAAATCACTTTAAAATTGATTTTAAATTGAGATGAGGTGATGTACAGAAGAAAGGAATTTCATTATAATTTAAATTGGTTTTTGATTAAATTTTAAAATTTTATATAATTTAATAATTTTTAAAATATATTTTTAAAATATATTTTTTTATAAATAATTTAAAATTAATAAATATCTTATGTGTCATCATAATAAGAAGTTTTAAAAATTATTTTATATGTTGAAAAAAAAACTGTCCACGTAAGCGTCAATATCAGCAAATACTATATAGTAACTATGTATGTTATAATATAATATATATATATATATGATAATATTTTATAAATATTAAATAATTTAAAATAATTTAAAAAATAATTTAAAAGGTTAGTAACTAAACATAAACGTGTTAAAAAAATAATTTAAAAATATTACTATAAGAAAATTTAGACTGGCCTAATAAGTTATAAAAGGTTAGTGATAGTCAACAACTTTGGTGTGGGATTTTCACATTGGGAACATGATTATGTTTGTGACTTCAATTTTCACATAGAAAGAGAGAATGTGACCCATTTTGCAGGCAACGGGTGGCATACCCAAGGTCAAGGAACAGATAAGAAGGGTTCTTATCGAGGGCTATATTTTGGGGCGATTTAACTAGTTATGACTACCTATTTGGCCATTTGACCAAAGGATCTTCACCTATTTATTAAAGGTTTTATCACTTGTTATATATCCCTCTAGCTGACAATATTGGTTAGCAAACTTAAGCATAGGACAATTATAGTTTAAATTAAGCATTGTACTAGCCTCCCATTATCATTATTATTACATGTTATACATTTTTTCTTAGTGAAAATTCCCATGACTTTGATCAAGCAAAACAGTCAATCAAATGTGGAAATGCTTAGATAACCTAAAATGTTAAAATTAATGGTTTTTAAAAGCCAAATATTAAGTTTAAAGAATCAGTTAACAATGTGATAAGAAAATTTAATCATAAAATGATATTACAATATGATAAAAATCTTTTTTGTCATATTACTAATAAATTATGAACTTTTAATAAATCATATCGATGTGATGTATAAGAGTTCAATTTTTTTTCAATTTAAAATATTGGGTAAAATAGCATTGTTCGAATATAAATATTCAAATGGTTTTTATTTTATGCGATTAACTCAAAATAATTTTTTGGTTGAATGCAATCGCTTCATGTTTGAAACCAGGATAGGGTATTACCAAAAAGGTTTTGAATTTGAGGAATTCCATATTCCAAAGTTCATAAAATCAAGGAGATTGACGCATGTCTTTTTTTTTTTTTTTTTTATAATGAACTTAATGCCAAATTTTCATGATTCTATGTGACTGGCTTCCTTACCAAATGATAATACCAATGTTCATAATTATCAAAGGCCTATAATATTTCTGTTAGAAGAAATTAGTCACACTTTCATGCGCAAAGTTTTAGAAGTTTTGCATTAAATTGCTAGTTATAATTCAGCAAAATGTATTGAAATTGATGTAGAAAAATGTTACTCGCTTTCTAGCAAAGTTGAGTAAAGATTTTTATACCACCCCATTTATTCTATAAGAAAAATGCATGAGCAATCAACTTACCTCGTTGGTCTTTATCAGTAATTCAAGTAGTTGAACTACTAATCTGTTACAGTTTGGTAAACAGTCCAGTGGCATATGGTTGGTGATTTGTTCATATGTGACAGGGAATGAGCAAAGGAATAGAAAGGGCAGTTTTTGAATCAAGGATATCAGAATTAATATTTTTTCCTCAAAAGGGGTCTCAGAGGAATTGTCATAGAATCTCATGGATTTGAAAATAAATTTGAACTTATTGTGATGGTAGTTGGTCCAGCCATGAGTATACGAAACAAAAAACTATTCAAGCAAAGATTAATTGAATAAAAAGAATAGAATAAAAACAAGAGCTGCCCCATGGGATTGGAATAAAGAATTAGATTAATTGGAAGGTTGCTTTGTCACCTTGTCTTTGATTTTTCAGGATAAAAACAAGAGCTGCCCCATGGGATTTCAAGCTGAGGAGGGCGTGAAAACAATTTGATTTCGAAAATTCAAAACAACTGCTGATTTTGTAGTCATACTCAGATCATTGAATTGGATTGAAACAGCTTGATATGGGGTTGAGAATGAAAGGGAGTTCAAATAAAATTCTCACTGCCTTGACTTGAGTTTCCATGAAAATCCATTCTTTAAAGAGAGTTTTCATGGAATTCGTAACTGCTTTAGAGCTTAAGCTCCTATTGTTGCAATCAATAGCTTAATTAGCTTCAAATTTCAGGATTGTGATCGCTATTAGCCCATCGCCTTTTTATTCAGTTTAAACAAATTATTCCAACTTGTGACTCATTATACTCTCTGCAGAGAAATAAGAGAAGTAATATGGATGAGAGGAATGATGTTGATAACGATGAAGATGTGATGCTGCCTGGTTTTCGATTTCATCCAACAGATGAGGAGCTTGTCGGATTTTATCTCAAGAGCAAGATTCAGCAGAGACCTTTGCCCATTGAGCTGATTAAGCAAGTAGACATATATAAATTTGAACCCTGGGATCTCCCAAGTGAGTTTTCATCCTTTCCCTACCTTTTTTTTTTTTTTTAACATATAAGACGTGACAAGGAAACGGTTGCGAGTATCTGGGTTCGATCCCTAAACTTGCTGGATACCACCTCTTTAAGAGTAACTGTATAAACTAACTGACCGTGTTTATCATTTCCATACTTTGTTACATGAATACTTGGTCAGAATTTGGCTTTCCTTTCCTTCTATGGTGATTTACTTCACTCAAATAAAGTATTTTCATCTTTTTTTTTTCGTTCTCCTATAAGCAGACTTAGCAGCTTCAGGGGAGAAAGAGTGGTATTTCTACTGCCCAAGAGACCGTAAATACAGAAATAGTGCGAGGCCTAACAGAGTGACAGGAGCCGGATTTTGGAAGGCAACTGGAACAGACAGGCCTATTTACTCTTCTGATGGCACCAAGTGTCTTGGTTTGAAGAAGTCCCTTGTGTTCTATAGAGGAAGAGCTGCCAAAGGGATTAAAACAGATTGGATGATGCATGAATTTCGGCTACCTTCACTCTCGGACTCAACACCACCAAAGAAGCTCTTAGACAAAAGCCTTCCTGCAAATGTAATGATCTTTGAATCAATTGTCCAATGTTTTCTCTAATCAGGAACTGTCCAAAAATGAGTTTCTTTAATCTGCCTTGTTCTACAGGATGCATGGGCTATTTGTAGGATATTCAAAAAGACCAATTCCATAGCTCAAAGAGCTCTTTCTCACTCTTGGATATCCTCATTTCCAGAGACTGCAGCATCTGATATAATCTACCAAGGTGCACCTTGCACTCAGTTCAATTCAGAGAACATTTCTTGCACAACCGAAATTGGATCAGCAATACAGTTATGCAGCAATGGTGAACTAAAACAAGGCTCCACTGCCAGCTTTTTTGCTCTAGATATTCCCTCTTATAAGTCATTCAATACTACAGTCCAGAAGCCATCTCCATTTCCTGCTTCCAATGGAGACCTTCACAACAACTGCATGTTTTCACAGCTTGACATGACTGGATCCCCCAAGTGTACAGTTGATGCTGCTTCCATCCTACTGAGCCCACACTTGATCACTGATGTTACCAAGGTGTCTGAGAGTATAGATTTCGGAGGGCAACAACAACAATACAGTGGCTTCTTAATCAGCTGGCCCCAAGATATGCAAGGCAATGCAGGTGTAGGAGAAAATGAAGAGGGCACAAGGAATGCAACCCCAGAAGATAACCATTGGGGGACTATCCAATCAATGGGCTTTCCTTTCAGCTTATCTCCAAATGTGCCAGATTCATGGAAGCCTAATCTACCATGGGATTCACCTCAATGTCCAAGTGAGATTTCCACTACTTATTCAACTAACAAATGCCATACTTAAGACAGCTATCTACTGGTTTTGGAGTATTAAGTTGGGCTAGTATGAGCGCCACACCGGTTTACAGTATTATTGTGCATTTTTCACATGTTCCTGTTGTATATATTACAAAAGAAGATGTTTTCTTAAATAGTTTAATGAAAACGAAGTTCTAAATTCATATAATGTGTATTTGCGTTAAAAGAATAAATACAAATAAACTTTGGAATGAAAAAGGACGGATTAGACAATTGCTTTTTGGCTAGCAGTCACACTTGTTTGAAATTTTGTCTAAGACAATCAAATACTCGAGAAAGATAATTGACTTCCCTAATGAAATTTATGTTGTGTGTAAAAAATTACCTAAAGCAGCTTTTTTGAAAGATTTTACAATTTGTGTGAAAAGCGAATTGAAACAATTGAATACTTTAAGGTAATCAACTTTCTGTAGAGTCTTACATTTTGTGTAAAAATATATCCAGAATTCCAGACCAATGGAATTTCATTATCGTGTAATCGAATATCTTTTTTGAAAAATAAAAAATCAATCCGTTGTACATAATGCTTCATTCCAAAAATGACGATTTTCATTTAAAATATACCTATTCATGAAAAGGTAATTCAGATGCTGAATGAAAGTTATAAATACGTCTATTACCGTTTATTCAAACAACTTTTCATCAAATTACTTGAAGAATCAAACCATTCTCAGTCAGCCTCTTTTCCTGATTTTTTTTTTTTTTTGGTTTAAAAAGAATTTTAAGTGCACCGCCATTCTTCTATAATTTATCTTCATTTCTTTTCTTTGATTGATTAATTTGCCATCATCAAATATAAGGATAATAATCTTCTTTCAAATTCTAATTAGATTATGCTCTTATTCTTTTACCTTCCTCGCCCTTGTTCGAATAACAGCATCAAAACGATAAAATTTCCATTTATCCGCATCCTATTCCCTATCTCTTTATATTATTATGATGTGAGAAAACTATTCTATATGGTCCTCTGAAGCATCAAAGTAACAAGCTTGTTCCCGTTAGTATCAACATTCTAGCTTTAGAAACCTGCTCAACAAACAGTTACACTGTTCCCCTTCGTATGAACATTTTCACCAGACCAAAAAACCACACCAATCCAGTTGACGCTTTAAGAAATCTTTTGAACAGCCATTTTTGAAAAAGAATAACGAAAGCTAAACAAGGGTAAGGTCAAATAAAAAGAAACCAACTCAACATAAACCATCATTAAAACAATAAATTAGCAATTCATTTGTCGTCAAGTGAACAAGCAGCAAACTAATCAGTATTGAACAAACTAAAAAGAAAATACTGAAATTCAGTTCAACATTTCATCATCACCATAATAGCAACCAAAATTTCTCTCAGCTTCACTGACATCTAATTTCCTAGCTCTTTCAGGCTTGCATTTCCTTTGCCTTCTGGATTTTCAGAACCTTCTTCACAATTTTTTGCTCTTCCACCAAGAAGGTTCGAATTATCCTTAGAAAAGATAAAAGGTGGAAAGAAAAGAATCAATTGGCATTAATCACAACCAACAAAGAACAAAATAACATCCATAATCATTTAACAGCTAATGAATAATGCACATAATTATACCTCTCTCTAACAGCACTTCCACACAAAACACCACCATAGGCTCAATTCACAGTCCTGCGGTTCCTAGGCAATCTAGACCTTTTGTGTTCAGCATGTCTCAAGTGAGGGATCTGCATAGAAGTGGTATCAGAAAAACATAAGAGCTAGCTAGATGCATCACAACTTGAAGTCAATCAACAACATGATCACAAAGAACCAGAACAGACTACTTGAACAATGTAACAAAAATGATAGAACATAAAAAATACCATACTTTCTATATGGGTCAAAAAGGTTTTATGTTACATTTTCACTTAATATACAGTAAGCATGCTACTATAAAGTGTCACAGTTTGTATAATGCTTTTGAGTAAAATGCTATACAGGGTTCCACCATATACAAACGTGCAATGTTAGGGATTATCGAAAATTATCACCAATTCCTAAACGTTTTGATGAATACATCTTTATTTTAGGATTTGAAACCATCAAAACTAGATCTGACAATTTTAGGCACCACACAAAAAAGATTAAAAAAAAAAAGTTATACAATTTAAAATTGACAAAAACTATATACGAATTTGGCAAAAAAAAAAAAAAACACATGTTTCGTGTTTGATGTGCTAACTCGAATTGTGACATAGCAATTCTCATGTTTTAAGCATGTGATACAAACACAACACAGGAATTGCCAAGTCTAGTCAAAACAAGCTACTTTGCATACCATACTATCACCATCAACACTAAGTTCAAATAAAAGTAGAAATACACAAAACAACTAAAGATCATTATTCCCCATTCTAAAACTCTTAGATCTAAAAGTAGTGTGAAAAGTATCGAAATCTAAACTTAATTTGGAAAATAAAATTCATTAAGCAAACACAAAAAAGAAAACAAACAGAGAAAATTCGTTGTTTTTATCATCAAATCATCATTTCCTCAATCAAATAAACAAAAAGGGTACCTACATTTCATATTCATTGATCAACCCAACAATAAAAACTCAAAATTCCAAAACATAAATCCAACTTTAACCAAACAAAATAAAAAAGAAAAGAAAATAACTTACACCTTGAATTCTCGTTGCAGTAACAGGACACTTAGGCCCACTTGCTCTCTTCTTAGTAGTCTGATAAACCAATTTCCCACCTTAAGAACAACATTATTTTCATAAAAATGATGACAAAAACAACAAAGCACCAAAAGAAGTATCGTTTTGGAGACTTCAAGACTTACCAGGGGTCTTAACAACCCGGTGTTGGTTCGATTTGGTAGCATAGCTATGGCGAGTCCGATAAGTGAGTCTTTGAACCATTTTTCTGGGGTCCTTTAAGCATTGGGTTTTGTTTTCTCTGCTCTGTTTTTGGCAAGAGAAGCTGCAGACAGAGCACAGACCCAAGGGTTTAGCATGGGAGAAGAGAATATATAAATACGGATTCTTTTGGATGGAAGCCCTAGATCGGACGGTTCAAATTAGGCTTTTTTTGTTTATCAACGGTTTATATCATGCACATATGTTTTTTTATTTATAAAAATAAAATAATTGAATTATTTTCTGTTTTATTTTATTTAAAGTAATCATAAATTAAATTTTGTCACTGAAAAACCTAATATTCTATTAATAAATTAAATTTTATCATAAAAAATTTGATATTTTATCAATAAATTAAATGACCGCTGACAATTCATTTTTTTCTAATTTAATCGTTTATTTGAATATTTAATAAGCATTGAATTTTTTCTCTATTAAATGAATTTGGTTGGAGATAATACATTTTTCTCAAAACCTAAATTTAGATTCAAATAGTTAAAAGTATTCTTAATACTTTAATTTTATACTAAATTTATTTAATTTTATTAATTAAGAGAAATTATCAACTCTTAATATTTTAATTTTTATATTTAATTTGTTCAATTTTATTGATTAAAAAAATTATCAAATACATTAATAATGAAATTTTTTAACCATACAAATAAAGTTAAGATAATAACATATGTTTATTAATGTATGTTTTAAAAAAAAGTAAAACATGTATTTTCTTTTTAATATCATTTGTAAAATTAAAAAACTTCATTATTAATATATTAAATAATTTATCATTGATTAGTAGTATATTAGAATCTATCTTTTTTTTTAAAAAATATAGGTGATAATTATTTGGGATCCTAATTTTCATTTTATAAATCATAATCCCAAAAAAAAAAAATTTATTATTTCCCTTTTTTGTAAATTTGGAATCCTAGAAATGAACAACCCACGATCTAATTGAAGGTGTTACATAATTAAATCTCTCCCACCAAAAACAATCTCTGCACAAAGTCAGCTTCACACGATAAGAAGAACACAATTTTCTTTTTGCTACATTAATACTTTGAAGATTCATGTTCATGGGCATGAAATTAAAAGGAGTACAAGGAAGAAGAAAGGACAAAATCATGATTTTTTTGACAAAAATTTTCAGTTCAAGCCAAAAGAGATAAAATACAATGATAAAGACTTTATTTAACGACAACAAGCAAACACAAATTGGGGACCTCATCTTTCCTTGTGCTAGGCTGTAATTTCTTGTAACAAAATGTTAAAAGAGTTTTAATATTTACTTACCTTGCTGCTTTGCCATTATTATGAGTTTAATTTTTGGTACACTAGCTTTAATATTTAGAACTTGATGTTACAGGCCTCCCAAGAAACCTAAATTCAATACAGCTTTCTAAACCAATCTTACAGTATTGAATTAATCTAATTTTAACAACCTAAATCAATTATAACCCTAAAAGATTAATCAATAAAGAATTTAGCTAACTTTAATTTTAAAGATTTCACTACAACAAAATGGTGTATTAACGGCAATTTTATAGCGGTCTTTCACTTACAAACGCCGTTAGTTTTCATATTTTTATAAAACTTCGGGCATTTATTATCCAAACGCCACTAAATATTTAAATAGCGGTATTATTACTTATAAATGCCACCCAAAACTTGATATTAGAATTGTTTCTCGACTAAAACGCATTGAATATTTTTTATTAAAAATATCAGTGAATAGTTAAGGCATATTTTTTATAGACAATGCCTTCAACAATCACGTCATAAAAAATTATATGAGATTAATAAAGACGTTGTTTACAAGAAACGCCTTTAATATTTGGACCAAAAATTTTCCCAAGATTATTAAATTTATTTTCTTCATAAGTACATTCAATATTAAGCTTATCAAATTATTTGGATTGTACGGATATTTACCATAAGGTTGTTGGTTCGATCCGTCTTTTAGCCTTTTTTTGGGTTTAGGCACAGATTATTTGTTATTAATTATTCTAGGGGTTTTCTTAGCAAAAATGCCTTCACTAATTGCTTTAAAAAAATTTTCATAGAATATTGAAGGTGTTTTTCGTGAAGAGACACCCTTAATAATCGATAGAAAAAATATGGAGTCAATTCTTAAAGGCGTTTTTGATCGAACTAACCTTTTATAATCCAATCAGTAAATTTTTAAAAAAAATTTTAAGATGGTTTTGTAAGAAACGCCTTCAATATTTCATAGACAAAACTTGGATAGGATGATTGAAGGCGTTTTTGGCTCGAAATGCCTTTAATATTCCCAATGATAAATTTTAGTGGTCGAATTTTTGAATGCGACTATATCCAAAAACATCTTCTTAAATATTTTGTTATGGATTATTGAAGGTGTTACCAGTAGAAAAACGTCATTCGTAATCCATTCAATTAATTTTTAATTGGTATTATTAAATGCGTTTTTTGTCAAAAATACCTTTAATATTCCAAACAATAATTTTCTGGGAGGATTATTGAAGACGATTTTGATAAAAAAAACGCCTTCAATGTTTTTTGTTAGGGGTGATTGAAGGTGTTTTCTTGCTAAAAATACCTTCATTAATCGTATCAATGAAACATAATTGATACTTTATATGTGAAGTCAGTTGAAGGTTTATACCCAGAAAAACGTTTGCTGTCAATTATATATTTATGCCCAAAAAAATATTTGGTTTATATATCTGATACTATGAATTACATTTTGAAATTTGCATAATGAACATTGTTGTATTTCAAAAAATGGACCACACATCTGAAATTAAAACTGATAACGTTGCCATATTAATATACTTTTATGAAATAATCATACTCAGTAATTTATTAAGTACACATAGTGTATTCATATTAAATATAACAATAATATTAAACCAATACCCCCAATGTACAAACTTAAAGTTTCCATTCAATATGGCATGTTAAAAATATTATAACAATTTATTTCATATATATTTACATTCAACCAATAATATCTAACCTGAAGGTTTATCAACATTGATAACCTGAAGGTTTATGAAATTTATACTAACCTTGAATGGTATGATCATAAAATCATGTAACACTATCTCCTACATAAAACGAAGGACATAATATCCACATTCAATATTACTGGGTTGATGAGGTACCTAAAAATTAAATTGAGTCGGTTTAGAAAATATTTATCTAAACAAACTCAGCATTAAAAAAATAAATTTGACATTTACCAATAATGACACCCATTTTGGTTTCTCTATCTTCTTATTGAATGCAAATATTATCCTAAATTGAAAAGAAAAAAAATTAGTGGGAACATAAATAAAATTTCTTATGAAGAAACATAACATATATAATATAATAAAGTATTGTAATACCTCTTTATAAAAGTTTGAATATCAGGGTTAGGCATCATTGTTGGATTAACTGAATTAAGAAAGTATAGTGTTAAGGATTTGGTATCAATCACAATAAGCACCCAATGATGATTGCAAAATAATAATAATGATATACTCAAATACGCATCAGATTATAGAATGGAGTAGGTTGAAGTAATTAAGATTGGAATATAGCTTACTGCGTATCATATGAGACCAAATAATAATCAGTTGATCTTTTCATACATAAGATCACATGATTAGCACGATACACGACTGTGCTACTCTGCTCACTAATGAAGTTGGGGTCAATGAATCTAAATATGTTCGTCAACTATCTCCCCTTCAACTTTTTATATAGGAAGTTACACGATAACAATCAACACTGCTAGTTAGTATTACACCCTGATACTAACTTACTACATATTGAATGTGCATATTTGTATTTATAAGCTAACCTCATATAAGCAACGATTTCAACAGCTAATAATTCATCAATTTCACAAAACCTTATCCGCACTAATGAAAGAAAATGATTGTTTATCAAATAAGTCTTCCTCAGATTCAATGGATATGAAGTTTCTGCTGGTACAATTCTCTAGTGAATATTTTGTTAACTCATCCATGGAAGCCTGGACAAGAGTCAGACTTTGAGTCTAAACATCCTCATACAATATTTAATGAAATATAAGTATTAAAACCAAATCAATCAATATAATAAACAAATTAATATTCAAATTATAAATAATATCATACTTCTTGGGTGGTAGCGGATGATGGGATGGCTTCTTTACTTGAAATGGAAGCTTCTCGTATGAGGACGATGCTATCGGGTGGGGTATTGGCATAACCTACTGCATTACATGGACTCCAAAGTAACGAGTTTTTGCTATTAGTCATTGAAGTATTGCTCCTGGTCATTAATTTGTTACTGCTGTTGCTCAATTATTGCTTCATATTGTGCATTTCTTATTCATGAAGTTTTGGTTGTTTACCAAAATACGTTGATGGCTAGATAAATTTACCAACCCCACGAACCCGACCAAACATTTCTTTAGCGCCTAATGCTAAAAAAAAAGGATCTTCGCCATACTGGGTTGCCAGTTCACTAGATTTTACTTTGGTAGCATAATCATCCTAAAGACAATAATAAGTTGGGCTGTTAGAGCAAATCTACACAAGGTAGTATACATTCATGCATACAACCATAATGCCAATCATATATTATATCAAAAAAACAGTTATACATACAATCTTTTTTGTCATTTTCTTGGTTGCTTCATCTGTGAAGGATCCATCCTTCCATAGATGTCCTTGTTTCCAGACATCCCATTTGAAAACTTTTGTTTTGAGCTCAATGATTTCTATTAAATTATCGCAATAAAAGAATTAGAATGTATGAAATGAATATTCATAAATATTCATTAATGAGTATAAAACAAGTGTGCGAATACATACAAGCTCATATTTCACATTTGCGTATCCTTTTCTTATTGTCTGATGGTGATATTGCTGTTTGACCTGAATGTCCCGATATTGTTATTTGATTTTCTACAAAATCAAGAAATTACGTTAATCATATATGAAAATGAAAGGCTATATTGTATAAAGACTTATAAACTTGGACTAATTTGGTAATGGGTTTGTGTACCGAAAAATCTTTTGAAAGCTAATATTGAACAAAATTTGTCCAATCTTCAACACTTATGACATTTGCATATGCCGTAGTGGTACAGCTAAAACATCACCTTTACCAGCTACCAGTAAAATATATTGAGTTGTCAATCTACTTTTAAAGTCTCTGAAAGCTTTTCCAATAGATTGCAACATAATCTTTTGACACTCAATTAGGACGTCGAACCGTACCTAAATAAGTTAACACAAATATTATCAACACATTGAATTTCAATTAAATGATCATATAACAAATTTTACGAAATAGTTGAATAAACATACCAAAATGGACTACCATATATCATCCTTTAGATCATTAGAAACTTGTCATCAATCGGTGCACATAATTGAAATCCTCCAAAGGATGATGGGTCCAATATGGGTAGCTATCTTGGCAGCTTCTTCTGATACAGGCTATCCACTTTGATTGAAGTCAACATAAATTTTTGTGTCAGTCACTCTGATTTGTTTATTTAGGCCCATTTCCTTTCTTTTTTGGCCTACACTTCTTTCTTCTGTATGTTCATTAAAAGGAGAATGATATTGTTCGGAGTCTATATTACTTGCAATATTGATCATAATTATACGAATAACATAATATGATCCTCTAAATTGATCATTGTACTTAATTTAATACAACCAATACTATACTATGTTCAAAAACAACATTTAGCATACCATTCAACAATGTGCTCATACACACCCTTCAGCTAACCATTCAGAAACACCATTCAGCTCCCCAATTTCATTCAAACCCATTTAGCAAAATAATATCAGACAATAAGGTTCAGCAAACCATTCAGCATGAAATATTATTCAAACCCCTAATATCATACAATACCATTCAGTAATACAATAAATATAAGTAAACAAGATTTAGCAAACCATAATATTTAATGCGTACTACATATAAACAGCATACTTGCAATATGAATAGAATCTTGGACGACTATGCTGATGCTGATGTTATGAAAATATATAAACGCATATGTCAATATTAAGGATCTGAAAAAACAAAAATTCTCTATTAAATATTGTAAATAATACAGTAAACTAAAAAAAAAGACTTACCAGTTAAAATAGAGGTTCATAACGGTGATTTATTGAAGGTCAGTGGCAACGAATGGGAGAAAGAAAGCAATGGTCTATTAGAAATATGTTTAAAGATTTGGTTTGTTTGGTTGAATAACGCAGCTTTTAATCGTTCTGTGTACTAGCCCTCTATAAATTCTTATGTTCAAAGCAGGGAAATGAATATAAAATTAATTATTAAAGGCATTTTCATGGAACAACGCCTTCAATAATCACCTAAAAATTTTATTAGAGATTATTGAAGGTGTTTTTTACAAAAAAGACGCCTTTAATTATTAGCCTTTTAAAATTGTCCAACCAACTTATTAAAGGCGTATTTTATAAAAAAAAATACCTTTTTTAATTCTTAAAAATTATAAAAGGTGTTTTCAGTAAAAAATCATCTTCAATAATTATGGATTTCCAAAGTTTATAACAAATTATTGAAGGTGTGTCATAATAAAAGACGCATTTAATAATTCGAAAAAATTTTCTTAGGAAAATTATTAAAGGCATTGTTATTTGTAACCGCCTTCAATAATTATATACAAACTATGATAAAAATTATTAAAGGCATCTTTCTTGGATATAAGCTTTTAATAACAGTGTTAAAATTTGTGTGACGGTATATAGAAGGTATTTTACAGTAGAAGACACCTTTAATAATTCCCAAAATATTTAGTGAGAAAATTTTGAAGACGTCTGTTATTAACAAATGCCTTCAATAATGGATTACTAAGTTTAAAGGTATATTGAAGGTATCTTTTTTAATAAACGCCTTCCATTACCATCGTGGTATATTGAAGGTGTGTCATAATAAAAGACGCCTTTAATAATTTGAAAAAAATTTTTTAGGAAAATTATTGAAGGCGTTGATATTTGTAACCGCCTTCAGTAATTATTTATAAACTGTGATAGAAACTATTAAAGGCATCTTTCTTGGATATACGCCTTCAACAATAGTGTTAGAATTTGTGTGACGGTATATAAAAGGCATTTTACAGTAGAAGAGCCTTCAATAATTCTCAAAATATTTTAAAGGCATCTGTTAATAACAAATGCCTTCAGTAATGGATTACTAAGTTTAAAGGTATATTGAAGGTGTTTTTTTTAATAAACGCCTTTCATTACCATCGTGGTATATTAAAGGCATGTCATAATAAAAGACGTCTTTAATAATCTGAGAAAATTTTTTAAGAAAATTATTAAAAGTATTGTTATCTACAACTGTCTTTAGTAATTATCTACAAACTCTGATAGAAATTATTAAAGGTGTCTTTCTTGAATATACGCTTTCAATAACAGTGTTAGAATTTATGTGACAATATATAGAAAGCATTTTACAATAAAAGATGCTTTTAATAATTCTAAAAATATTTAGTGAAAAAATGTTGAAGGCGTCTGCTATTAACAAACGCCTTCAGTAATGGATTACTAAGTTTAAAGGTATATTGAAGACACATATTTTAATAAACGCCTTCCATTACCATCATGGTATATTGAAGGCGTGTCATAATAAAATATGCCTTTAATAATCCGAAAAATTTTTTTTAAAAAAATTATTGAAGACGTTATTTGTAACCACCTTTAATAATTATCTACAAACTGTGATAAGAATTATTAAAGGCATCTTTCTTAGATATACACTTTCAATAATAGTGTTAAAATTTTTGTGACAGTATATAAAAGGTATTTTATAGTAGAAGACCCCTTCAATAATTCTCAAAATTTTTAGTGAGAAAATTTTAAAGGCGTATGTTATTAACAAACGCCTTTAGTAATGGATTACTAAGTTTAAAGGTATATTGAATGCGTCTTTTTGAATAAACACCTTCCATAATCATCATGGTATATTGAAAGCGTATCTTAATAAAAGACACCTTTACTAATCCAAAAAATTTTTTTAGGAAAATTATTGAAGGCATTGTTTTCTGCAACCGCCTTCACTAATTATATACAAACTGTGATAAGAATTATTAAAGATGTCTTTCTTGGATATACGCCTTTAATAACTATGTTAAAATTTGTGTAGCGATATGTTCAAGGTGCCTATATTATATTCAAAAAATATTTAAGAGGGAATTATTGTTGGCTTTTTTTGTTAGTAAATGCATTCCATAATCCTATACAATAAAAATATTTCTAAACTTAGTGCATCCAATCACCAACTTAAAGCTTCATCTTTATTATTATACTATTTTTTTCAGATCAAGTACAATTTACTTTTTTTTTTCTTCCGCTTTTAGTATCTGAGCATTGTCTTTTAGAACCTTATTTTGACTATTTAAAACTTATTGACTTTAGCTTTTACTTCATTTGACTATTCTTTTAGCTTTTGTAATTCGCGATTTTCTTTCTGGTGAAAATTTTTTTTACAAAACCCACCTTATTTCACCCTATGTTAACCCCAACTACAAATACTCTTAGGTACTGTCTACGTTAGTAGCAGAGTTTTAACAATCATAATATCTGGTAGCTGATAAATTACTTCACAATAAAGAGTTTTTGTTTTGTGTAAGTACTAGTCTTGTTATTATATTTTGTTTAAAACATAGTAAACTATGCAATTGTACATGTTCGTTTTCATATTAATTATTTATATACATTTGATATGATAATGTAGCAATTAATAAATTGATAAGAATTGGATGCAAAGTCAAGATTAAGTCAAGAGTATAGATATAGAGTGGAAATTTTTCTTAATTTTGCATTTAAGAATACAAGTGAAGATAATATGATATTATGCCCATGTGTGAAATGTGCTAATATCGAGTGGCAAATGCATCAAGTTATTTATGAGCATTTAATTTGTATTGAATTTCTATCGGGATATGTTAATTGACATTTTCATAAAGAGTCTATACAGTCAAGGTCTTTCACTACAGTTCCTTCAACATCAAAAGCTCTCAATCATCAACATGATCCTTTTATAGCAGATGACATTGAAGGCATGTTGCGAGATGCTTTTAACATTCATAATCAAATTTTTCGTAATCTTTCTCCCCAAATGAAAAATTTAAATAGTCTAATGTTGAAATGCATGAATTTGGTGAATCTGGGATAGGTGTACGTGACCAATAACCTAAAGAAGAAGCATCAAAGTTTTATAGGTTGCTTGAGGAGATGAATGAAGAACTTTTTGAGGGATCGAAGTATTCAAGGTTATCTTTCTATGTTCGTCTTTTTCACTCGAAATACTTATATGGATGGATGGAAAACTCTATAATTTTATTATTACGTTTATGAAAGAAATGTTTCCTTTTGTCAAAATTCTTAAATCTTATAATAAATCAAAAAAGATGATCAAGGATTTAGGTCTCGGATATGAGAAAATTTATAATTGTCCCAATAATTGCATGTTGTATTGAAGGGATAAAAAAATCAAAAATCTTATCATTTGTGTGGTATTTCTCGTTGGGTCAACAAAAACCTCGATAAAAGGTTGAATGATGATGGTGATGAGGTATGTGTAAAAAAAAAATCTGTTAAGGTTTTACGTTATTTTTCATTATTACCAAGACTTCAACGACTCTACATGTCTTTCAAAACTATAGATTCAATAGGGGGCATCATGAGAAGCGAAAGGATGATGGATCATTGAGGCATCCTATAGAGTTTTTGGCATGGAAGTCATTTCATTCTAGGTTTCCAGACTTTGCATCTGATCCTCAAAATGTTATGCTTGGACTGACATCTAATGGATTCAACTCATTTCAAATGATGAGTACTTCTTATAGTACTTGGCTAGTTATATTAATTCCTTACAATTTATCATCATGGATTGCTATAAGCAACAGTCATTTATATTGTCTATGATAATTTTCGAAAAAAAAGGTCCAGATAATGATATAAACATCTACTTACAACTTCTTATTAAAGAGTTAAAGCAATTATGAGAAGTAGTTGAGATTTATGATGCATCAAAAGTAAAGAATTTCAATATACGTTCTGCTTTATTATGGACTATCAACGATTTTTTTACTTATACGAATTTATTTGGTTAGAGTACAAAAGGTCGTTATGCTTATCCATGTTATGCTACACAGACATATTCGACATGGTTACGTAATGGTAAGAAGTTTTGTTATATGGGATATTTCAATGATTAGATGATAATCATCAATTTAGATTCTAAAAATATCTCTTTGATAGAACTGAAGAGTTGAGGAGATCGTCTTTACCCATTAGTGGGTCTAATATCTTGTCAAAGTTAAATATTTCAATTTCACATATAAAAAAATGACTCCATTAAGGAAAAGAGTGAGGGACATCGTTGAAGGTGTCTAGCCTTGTATTACACAAGTTGGTGATAGTCATACAGAAGTTGGTGATCTTAATGTTCAAAGTGATGAAAAGGATGATGAAGTAGATGATCCCAATGAGTATGAGTTGTGAAAAAAAAGTATATTTTTTGAGTTACCTTATTAGGAATATAATTTATTACGCCATAACCTTGATTTGATGCACATAGAGAAAAATGTTTACGAAATTTTATCGTGACAATTCTCAATGTGAATAGAAGATCTAAAGATGACTTAAAGAGTTAGCTTGACCTAGATGATATGGGGATTCACCTAGACCTTCATCCGATGTTACTTCCTAATGGCAAATATCGATTGTCTGCTATTTATTTTAAGATTTCTAAAGCTGAAAAAGATATGTTTTGCAAGATTTTAAAAAATGTCAAAGTTTCGGATGGCTATGCATCAAATATATCAAGATGTGTGAATATGAAGGAACAAAAATTTTCTTCATTGAAGTCACATGATTATCACATTTTGATGCAAGACTTACTTTCAATTACTTTACATTCACAATATTAAAGCAAGTGACTTCTGTGGTAATTGAATTGAGTAACATATTTAAATCTCTATGTCAGAAATGTATGAATATGGATGAGCTTGACAAAGTTTAAGATCAAGCTGTGATTACTTTATGCCATTTAAAGAATATCTTCCTTCTAAACTTTTCACTATTATGATGCATTTGATTATCCACCTTTCATATGAAGTAAAAGTCGATGGGCCGATTTATTATCGATGAATGTATCATATTGAAAGGTATTTATTTGTTAATAGATTGATTATGTTTTTATTGATTATTAAGTCAATTTACTTAAAATAACATATGACTAATGTTTTATGCTATAAGTTTTTGGGGAGGTTAAAATTTTATTGTCACAACAAATGCTATTCGAAAGGTTCTATTGCTGAAGGATATTTAGTAGAATAGTGTATGACATTTTGTTCTCGTTATTTGGAAGATGTTGAAACGAGATTTAATAGACCTTCGAGAAATGTTGGTACGCAGCATACAAACTCAGCCTACAATTATCTTTTTCAAAATTTTGGACAATCCATAGGCAAAGCTGTGATGGAGTTAGACGATAAATTTTGGGCACAAGCACATCGATATGTTCTTTTTCATCATGACTTAATTGAATCGTTTCACACTTAAGTTGTTTAGCAAGAAAATTATTCATTACATTAGGCATAATTTATTGTTTTTTTTTATTGTTAATACTTTATCATGATGCTTTATAGTGAGTATAGAAATAATTTGAGAGATCCTGTATATTATCGACGATTAAACCTTCGAAAGGTTGATAAGTTGTTCGCTGAAAACTTTCATGAATGGTTAGGAGCAATTGTAAGTAATGCCATACTTTCCATTATTTTTTATCTACATAGAATGCTTATAGTAAAAATTACATTAATAACATATATATATTTATTCTACTTTTATAGGTTTGGAGTGGAAGGCTTGTTAGTCAAGAGGTAAAGTGTCTTTCACACGGTTTGAACCGAATTGTGAAATGATACAAAGGTTTTATCATTAATGGATTTAGATTTCACATAAAATCTCATGAGAGATTTAGAAGTACATAAAATTCAAGAGTTGTTGTGACTTCATCAACTACTAACTATGCTAGTGTTAGGGACACAAACCCTTTAGAGAGAAATATTGACTATTATGGCATGATTAATGACATCATTGAGTTGGATTATTATGGCAAGTGAAAAGTTGTCTTATTTTGATGTGATTGGGCTGATGTGAATAGTGCGAGGGGTCTTAAGAAAGATTAGTACGAATTTACACTTGTGAATTTTTCTCGATTAATTCACACTGGATAATAACTTATCGATAAACCTTATGTATTTTCATCTCAAGTCAAACAAGTATTTTACTTTGAAGATCCAAAAGAATTAGGTTGGTTTATTGTTCTTCAAAACACACCTAGAGACTTATTTGATATGGGATTAGATACCAAAGATGATGTTGAACATAGAACTGAATGTTATCCTTTTGCTGAACAAAACGTAGATGAGAATATCTCCAGTACCTATGCTCAGTGGATCCGCGAAGATGTTACTGAAGACATTTACGAACCATGATTTCATGCACCTATAATTTGTAATTCGAGTGTTTAAGACATAATGTAGTAAATCATAGTATATAAATAATGTCATATTCGCTATTGTATAATTATTGTCTTCTAAATCATACATTATATTTTGACTTAATTTAATCGATATGTTCTTTATATATCGTAGGTTTTGATTTCTTAAATTGAAAATGTCTTTATATATCTTCTGAACTAACATTTTTTCTATATTCACTTTTATGATATAAGTAAGCTACAATGCGGAGAAGCAGGTTGAAAGTAAAACATATCAGAGATATTAGTTTAGAACTGTCTGTGGCACTTGTAGATATTGGCTATGGACTGAATCTTTTGGAGGCAAATGAATGTACTGTCGAATCTAACTCCGTCATTTTTAACCCTTCAATTGATATTGGATCTAGCAATACGGGAGGTCCAGGTTTAGATAGTACCTACTCAATTGATTATGTTTTTAATTTAAATGTAGGTATGATATACTTCAATTTTAGAATTTGAGTATAATGACAAAAGTATTACGATTTTACAAATATGTTTTATATTTGTTGTAGTTGATAACAATGGTCAACAAAGGACCAGAGGTAGGATAACTTTGAAGAAATTGTTTGCACTACCTCCTAACGAGCGTATTGTAGTGTCTGCAAACTCTGATAGGCAACCAATTGGTGAAGAGGCTCAACTATTGGTTGAATTTCTAGGCATGCTAGCCCATAATAGAATGAAATTGCCTATTCATTATGAAACATGGCATAATGTTCCAGAAGAAGTTAAGGCTGATACGTTAAATTTTATTGAGGTATTAGTATAATTAATTAGATATATTCAAATTTTTTATTTTTTATTTTGTTTACTTATTCAAACTTTTCTTATTGTATTATTACAATCAAGATTTATACTTGAAATACCAACTTCATTTATGCTTAAGTCATTGAGAAAGAAATGAAAAGATTATAAGCATAGTTTGAAGAATAAGTATTTTGATCGAAATACTACTGTAGAGGTGATGATGTAAAATCAACCTTGTAATGTGATTAGGTGGCAATATGAACAATTAGTTAGATTTTGGTTCTCAAGAAAAGGAGAGGTACTAGTTTATAACTTTGTATAATATAATGAAATGATGAAAGTGTTTGATGGTTTCAGTTGATAATATTTGTATTTCTATCATATACGATATTATTTTTTATGATAAGAAAGAGAACAGATTGGGATTGGTAGTAGAAAGCAACAGAAATATAGCTACATAAGTGGATCAAAAAATTTTGCAAGAAAGCAAAAAGAAATCGTAAGTTATGATAATTAACTTATTCCAATGAATGAACTTTTTCTGCCATAAAAAGGTAAATATGAAAATTAATATTTATTGTTCTATTTTAATAGATTTGATTGTTTCAATACATGATATTAAACTTATCGAATGTTTTGAACTTAGTTACACAGATGATATGTATGAAAGTTACTATTTACGTATATTTACGCCTTTATTATCTGGTTGTTGTTATTGTTGTATTTTAACAATTTCGATAGCTTCAATACTTGATATTAAGCTTGTCTGATTGATTGAACTTGGTTTCTATGGTTGATATGGGAGAAAAAGTTATCAGTTATGTCTGTTTGGAAATATTTTTGCATATAAAAGGCAAATATACAAATAAATTTTGGATGTCTTTCAACTTATTGAATGGCTTCAATCCTTTATATTAAGCCAGGAGAAAATAATTGAATTTGGTTTTCATGATCGATATGTGTGAAAGCCTAAAATGCTTTTATTCTTTACGTATATTTAAGACTATTGTGTCGTTACATGGCCAAAATATAAATAAAGGAGATTAGAATTATTCGAAATTTTAATACTTGATTGACAAGATTGATATGCATAAATAAGTTACGATTGATATGTATCCTATCAAATAACATATGTTTTTATATAGGAGAATGAGATGGGCGGTACAATTGGACGTGTGAAACTTTTTCGCGTAACACACACAAAAAAATATAGATCTTACATGAATATCGAAACACAAGAAATTATGGTAATTTGTATAATCTATTTTAACATAAAGTAAATATTAACTTTTTTTAACATATAATCAATTAATTATTAAACTTGATAGTTGTATATGACAAATTCACAAGAAAAAATGAAAGAGAAAATTACTACTGAGATTGAAGTAGCATCTGAAGGTGTTCTCTCAACATGTAAGAAATGAAAAATCGGATATTCATAAAAGTTGCTGAAAAAGAAAGGCACGGACGGATCCGAGGCCTTGGATTGGATCCAACACCATCTGCCTACTATAGACAACTCTTCGTAATTTACACTCTCAGCAAGTCAGTCTTCACGAGATATTTCAATATTGAGAGGGGAGTTGCAAACTATGCAACAATATTTTCAGCAAATGAAAACAGAAAGAGAACAGGAGCGTGCCAAAATTGAAGAAGAACATGCTAGAATGGAGCTAGGGCGTGCAAAATTTCAGCAGTTACATGATCGACTCGATCATCTTATGAATTTTGTGTAACAATAATTTTTAGAAAATGATCTTGGTGCTCTATCAACTCAGGTATTATATTTAGTAAATATTAAAATTTTTAAATAAAAAATAAGCATACAATGAAGTGTTAAAAATTGTATGGTATTATTCAGTAGGTTATTGAGTACACTAATGACCAAGGTGAAAAATTTTCTTCATCAATTGGTAGCCAGCAAAATGTGTGTAGTCATCCATTTCATACATTTTAATTTTTTTATTTGGTTAATGTATTTACAATATTTGAATGTTATTATACTAATTATTAAACTTTGTATTAATTAGATGTATATTTAAACGTGAATAAAATTAATATTAATTTCAAATTTTGAATTTAAGCTCTTTACTGAAAATAAAATTTATTATAAGAAATTAAAATATATATTTTTACATAATGTCGACGTTTACGTTGGGCAATGCTACTAAATGAATAATTTAGTGACGTTTGTAGCATAAAACGCCACTATAAGTAGTGGCGCTCTTTCAAGCAAACATCACTAGGTAGGTGGCGTTTTTTATAGAAACGCCTTCACCAACGACATTTTTCTCATAACAACGCCATTGAATTAGCAGCGCCTAAAAGATACAAATACAGTAAATATTGAGACATTTTCAGATTCAAACACTTCTAAAGTAGCGACGTTTTCTGTTACAAACATCGTCAATGCAATGACGTTTTTCTCATAAAAACGTCACTGAAATAGTGGCGACTAAATATAAACGCCGCTAAAATGACGACGTTTCAGATATAAATGCCGCTAGTATTGAGGTGAATTTTAGAAAACGTCGCTATTTACCGCGACATGTGTATAGGCGGCACTCTACGTGACATTTTTTCACACATGCCACAACCTTATAGTAACATTAATAAACGCCACTAAACGGTAAAAAAAACGTCGCTAAAAACCAAAACCCCTGTAGTGTTTATATTTTATATATTATTGATGTATAATGTTATATACTGTCAGTACATTACAAGTTGCCATCTCATTAATAAATAAAATTAAAATTTAGAGACTTTAAAAATTAAATATCACAGAACATAAAAGTAAAAGATATTTTTAAAGATTAAAATTTTTAGTTTACTGATGTATATTATCTATACACTAATAATGCATTAAATATAAATCTCATCTTAAAGCTTATAAAATTAGTCAAACAGTTTGAGGCGATAGAAAATAAAAAGCAAAAGTGAAAAAAAAAAAAAGTCTAATGAACCTCATCAAAAATAAAACCTATGAAAGTTACATATACCAAAATTTTTATAGAACTAGGCTAAATTATGTAAATAGGGGCTATGGCAAGAGGGATGAATATACGAGGAAATACTATATTATATATTCATAAAATATTAACATGGGAAAAGCAAAAATGATGGTTCTACATTAATCTTCCTATTAACAAAATTAATCTTGCTCAATTTGCTGTGGCACCAAAAAAGTTGGTCTTTTGTCACTTTTGACATGTTCAAAACTCTTGCCACTAACTTCAAATCCACTTGAGAGAAGAAGTAAAGGACTTGATCTGAACTTTCCTCTTGATTCTTCTTGAATTTTCTTAATATGCAGTTTCCACTTCTCAGTATGTCTTTAAGCTTCCTATCCTTCTGCAATTCCAATAGAAAACATGTGAAAAACAAATAAGATTACACCATTTTTATCTGCTTTGATAAAAGCTATTGGAAACTAACCTTTTGCAGATTTGTTTGAACCTCTGCTAAAAGTTCAAGATCGTTTGGCTCTAAAGGTTCCACTTGAGCTCCTTTCCTGGTCTTCTGGATCACCATATTTGCATCTTTATCAGCTCGAACGAATCGCCAAAATATTCTTATTGATTCCTCCATGATTTCTACAAGCATGTCACTTGTTATTGCATCATCATCTCTCCCTTTTCTTCTAGCCTTTCTTTTATCCTTCATACTATCCTCTACAGGGGAAATTAAGCTTGTATTAGCTAATGTTTCCTTCACTTTTGTTGCTTAAACAAGAAATGAGTACTCATTGAGTTATTGCTGTTAATGGCCCCACTTTATAAATGGCATATTTGAATAATGTTTTGTATGAAATTACATGTCACAATTTATATATACATAAAAAATACAAAATATATATTTTTATTTTAGTTAAACCTATATATGATTTTTTACTAAAATTTTAACTTATATCATATTCATGTCTTTTTTATATTGTGTCTTTAATTATCAGATCTATCCTCTTAGCTCAAAGGGTCTAATTGCATTAGGAGACATTCAACAACCAGTTACACTGTCACTATCTCAGGAAATAGACAATGCTTCACATATCATGGACAGGATTAGGAGTTCTTACCTCTAATAACTGGAACTTGAAGGAGATTACGTAGAACACATCGATTCTTGACGTAGTTTTGTACCCTTGGACCTTCAAAGGGTTCGTTCTCTATAAATCTTTGCATCAGCACTTGAAACTGTTGAAATTCATCGGCAACTTCATTGTATCGACGCATGCCATAAGGGTCAGATTCCCAAATTTCAATTGCTTTCTGATATTGCCAATGAAGTATTTCCCAAGAAAGGCACAGTTGCCCTACATAGACCATTTCTAAATCACCGTGAAGCTCCTTAATGAACTTTCTCATGGGATCGAGATCGGACTTTTTTCGCCTTCCTAGCCTGAGGTTTTGGGAGAGAAGAGATGTAATTGCTGGAGGTGAGGATGATTTGTGGCTTGAAATTGATTGAAGTGGATCCTTTGACTGAAGAAAGCCTACGAATTTGTCAAGAAACACGAGGGACAGGTTACTTTACATGAAACTTGAAATACAATTTAATGAAAAACGTATAAAGCAGATGTAATTGGCCAACTATACGTAAATCATAACCTAAAAAAGTCACTTATTAATCAGATAAAAAGAAAAAAAAAATCAAGTTCTTTTTAATGCAACATAGCTTTTCAAGTTGTCTTCTTTCTAACATTTCAATATTTAAGTGCTTTTTTTTTTTTTTTAACAAAAGAAGCTGTAGGCACGAGATAAAAGGAATAGATTAAACTTGTTGGATGCTACTATTAAAGTTGATTACATAAATTAACCGAGTTTAATCTCTGATTCATTTTAAAATGCTTTTTACAAAAATAAAAAATAAAAAAAAGCTTTGAAAAAGATTTTGTGGAGCATTAAAGCCGCAGCAAATTTTTTGTCATGAATTCAGTAGTAATTGAGAGTTAGGTAAAGCTTTCCCATAATAAGTCGGTGTCTTAAATGAAATTGTGGAATTAGGCTGAAATCTAAAGGTTGGTCGGACAGCACCAAAGACATAGATCATAGCACCATCAACTAACTAAAAATACTGTCATAAGGGAAATTGGGTTAATTTGATTTCCATAAGGTATTCTTTAGTAAATTATTCATAATTAAATTTATAGAACAATTGAAAAAAGCTTTAGCAAAAAAAAGGGGTTACAAACATTAGAATCAGTCCTGGAATTATGAACATTTACACGCGTTTTCGCAGAAAAAGGTTTTTTCTGCCTCCAAACTCCTAAAGTGAAACATCTTTCCAAAAATCAAAAGGTAATATATGAACTAGTATATGAATCCCTCCTTCCTCCTACTTTCAAGTAACATTTACACCAATGCTTTTAATACTATTGTTGACAATTTTAAACACAATACTTAGACACAAAAAAATATAAAAGTCATACGATTAAAATTTTAATAAAAATCATATATGAGTTTGATAAAAACAAAAAAAAAAAAGATTTTCTATTTGATATGTGAACATGAATTATAATGTGTTAATTTTTATATTTTACATGTGATAAATATGAGATAAATAGACACAAATACATGAATTATCTATGCCTAACCCCATTTAGCAGATTAAGTGGGTCCTTTTTTGCCTAACTTCCCAAAGACTGCTTAAGTTAGAATGTGTTGTTAATTTTGATTGATTAACTAGAAAAAGATAAGCAGGAAGATGGTTCATAATTATGCAAAGAATTTGAAATGATAGCAGATAAATGAAAAGATAAAACAATAGTAGAAAAATGTAATCACCTAATGCTAAAGTTGAGTGATACTGACCTATTGCATACATCTTCTGGTAATTCAAGATATCGAATTTTCGCATTCTTTCTCTGTAACTCTTGTAGAATTTGTGAAGCTCACTCATTCTATCTACATGCTGGAACTTCTCATCAATCTTCCAAGGCTTCAAATCATCCATTATCTTCGGAGACTCAGATTCTTCTAAGATGGTAGGCAGGCCTGTGGCTCTAACCTTTTTCAGCTCCATCTTGAGTTGTTCTATCAGATCTTGATGCTCCCACAAAGTTTCCAAACCATTTGAATCCTCGGAATCCGACGAAAATGAATTATCTAAATTGGATTTTTCTGAATTATCCAAAGTATTTGCGGATTCATTGTCATTGCCACTAATTTCTTCCTGCTTGGAATCCTCATTCTGGTTTTCGGACTCTTCTAATTTTCTAAGCTCTTCCATTATATCTCTATGTTCATTGTCAAAATCATCAGCTTCTTCCAAGTCCATATCTTCCCTGGTTAATTTTCCCTTATGTCTGTCAACATTTCTTGAAGAATAAACCTCAAAATCTTCTTCAAAATCTCTATCTGATAAAAATCCGTCACTAGCTGAACCAATAAAATTACTCATATATTCAGGACTTGAAGTAATAGAATCCGTATCAGTCTCAGAAACAGGGAAGTCCTTCTCAGAAAGAAACTGAGAATTCCCTGAAACATCTTCTTGGCTTGGAAAATTATGCTCCACTTCAACTGCTTCTTCTTCACAAACAGTTTCTTCATTCTCTGACACTTTTTCTTTATTCTCTGTTATTTCTTCGGTAACTGCTTCATCCTTCAAATTTTGTTCCGGAAAATCCTCTTCTGACAATAACCCATTGTCAGAATCAGCATATAATTCTTTGACCCTAAAGCTCAAATCCTCTGGCATCTCCATTAAACAACTAATATCATTCCCTGACTTGAACTCATACTTGTTTGTGCTGGTGGAAGGAACAGATTCCAGGCCAACATTATAATTCTCGTCTCCTCTGAACTTCTTGCTGAATTCTTCAAAAGTTTGAGTTTGAAACTGAAACTTGAAAAAGAACTTCGGTGACTCTTTTTCTTCTTCACTTTCTTCACCCTCCAATACAATAGCATCAGGTTGGGCTTCCTCTGTTTTCTCTTCTGTGTGACCCTTTTGATCAATAGGATTAGGAATCGAATTCTTTATTTGAGAAATCTTATTTCTTTGAATCCTGAAAGGAGAAAAATAAAACACAATTATAATAGTAAGGAGAAACCATCATTTTCATTGTTTAAACAACAAAGCGAAGTCAAAATTGAGTTACCTGGAGAAAACTTTGCTGAAGAAATCAAACAGAGAAAAAATCAGGGCAGAGATGGAGACCAAGAAAAACCCACCAAAAGGAATCATCTTTTGAAAGAGAAACACATTAAAAGAAATCATATTCTTCAAATTAAAATGGGTATTGATCAAAAACTTCTTAAAGTACCCATCAATATAAACCATCAATCTCTTTTTTTTCAAGTTGAAGCCAAAAAACATAGTAATAGAAGTCCATAGGAACTCTGATTTTAACTTTGAAGTTTTGAATTCCAAAATAGACTTTTCATCTGTTAAAAAAACCCAAACCTGAAAAAAAACATGATGAAATTCAAGATTTTGCATGAAAATTAGGAACAAAAGAAGTTGAAATCTGACCTAATTTAAGTGAGATGTAACTTGATAAAAAGAAAGAAAGAAGAAAAGAACATGTCAGCTACTAAGGTGTTATTTCGAGCTAATCTTTGGTTGCTTAAAGCCTGCGAATTCTGAGAACCGTTATATGAGAGATTTAGAGAGAAGATTTTGATTTAGTTGAAAGGTCGGTTTTTACCTTGTATTCAGTGTGCAAAGTTTGGGAGTAGGAAAGCGAAAGACAATAAAATAAAATTGGGTTAAATTGAATGTTTACGCTTTTTTTTTTTAGGGTTGAGTTAGGAAGATATAATTACTTGGCAGAATTTTTTGACCAAGTATTAGGAAAATTAAGGCCGAGTTTTACTAGAATTGGGTGTTAGGCTTTGTGATCCAAGTCGGTGGACGCAGGGTGACGAAGTTTCCTAAATAATTTAACAAGAATAAAAGTAAAATACCGAAGAAAAAAAAGAGAAAACTTTGTAAGAAAAAGTAGCAGAAAAGAGGGGAGATAAAGTATTCTTTTATGAATCAATAGCTTATTTGAAATGATTGATGTATTTATTTTTAAAAAATAAATTTTAATATAAATTTCAGTATCTAAAATTTTTTTTCTTGTGATTTTTTTATTCAATTTTTTTTATTATTAAAGATGGGTTGAGGGGTTAAAATTACTCGCTACTTATTATGGAAGATTGCTATAAGTCACTCTAATAGCAAGGAAATGGTAGACTTTAGAGAGTTTAGTTGAACCAAAACAAAGGAAAATAAATAATAAAGGAACTCCTTGGTTGAATTTATTGGTTTTTTTTTTATGGAATTAAAGTTTCTTCCTAGAAGCTTTTAGATCTCTTCATAAAGAAGTTTTAGTCCCCCTCCCTTGTTCAATTGTCATTAAACCTATTCTTATTCCAAGACCTGGCAAATAAGCATGAAATATACTAGTCAAAAGCATTAGGTTTGTGCCTTGTTGCTCACTTTTTACCACTCACAAACATTCATTATGCATGATCTACACACAACTTAAATTAGGATGGGATTGCATCTGTAAATGCTTTTCCCTCAGCAAGATTTGCCTTCAAAACCTACCCCAATCAACCCCTTATGCTTTTACCACTAAAATCAAATAGCCACCTCGTAATTCTGCTAATAAACAAGCAAGAGGAAGAGTTTTAAAAGTGCCCATGAACAAGATAATCTTGCTGTAAGTTTCTAAACCCATCTTGTAATTTACATATATACGCGTGTAACATTCATAAACATATTTATGTATTGAAAAAAATATAAATTAATTTTTTTGAAATAAAGAGATACATCTACTTATTATTAAATCAAATATTCAAACATTATATGCACATTATTATCATATGAATATACCCAGCATCAAAGGAAGTATAATTATACTTACAAAGAAGTTGTATTATACAAATATACAAGCAATGTATACGGTTGGAAAAACTACTGTACAATCAGATACAAGATCAGATTCCCTCAACAGCAGTAAAATCACATGAATAGACCACGAAGTACATTGTTTTTGGCTAAAAAATAAAGTATATATCGAAATGAATGTCAAGATATATATTGCTGCTTGAGAGATGATTATCACTTTAACCTAACCTGGTAATTCTATAATTCAGCTTTCTTTTGGCTAAATTGGAATTTTGGAATGTTTTACAAAAGAATTACTTACTAGCAATATCACTTTCATTCAAATTGACTCGGAAAAGCCACAATGATTTTTTTTTTTTTTTTATACATAGGAAGGCACAACATAAAAATAGAAAATAATTACAAATGTTTAAATTTGAATCATTTAATTAATATATTATAAATGATATATCAGACAAATCTGATGTTGTTTTCAAATGCAAATTATCAGCAAAATGTCTGTTTCAGGACCTCATTAAAGACAATTAGAGGATATATATATATATATATATATAGATATTTTCAAAAATCAATCCGAATATGGTGAACAATTGAAGCTCGAAAGTCATATTCTTTATCACATATGAAAAATATTAATTTAGTTACTTGTGCTATTTGATATTTGATTTTCCTTAGTTTGCTGTTGAAAGTGACAAGACTGAATTAAATTGTAAATTGTAAATCAATTTATGTATAATTTCTATAGTGGTTGAGAACATTTGTATCAAATACTATAGTTACAGCCCATTCTAAGTTTCCTTGTCTTCCAATTTTGGGGGTTGATGATTTTTCAAAGTATGCGAATAATGGAAGTTCGAGTTCGATAATTTTAGGTTCAGCGACCATCTCAAATAGCAAAATTTTCGCTTATTATTTGCATTAATTGGAGGTTTGAACTTTCATTTTTTGTTTTATGATCAAAACCCGATCAACTTGTTTAGTACAAAAGATTAACAAAGCTAGCCAGTAGCGACATTTTACAAAATATAGAATAACATCTATGCATTTGTTATTAAATCAATTGATATAATTCTGGTCCGGTGGTGCCAAGACTCATAAAAGATGAAACACCTGTTAGACGTATCACAAAGAAAAAAAAAAGTAAGAAACATTGAAAATAGTATATATATATATATATATATATATATTTGAGATGCGCTCGGTACTCAAATCAACAAAATGTATTTAAAAAAAAAATGAGAGCATATGATAGAGAGAGAAACCAAAAGGTAAGTTGAGTACAGAATATAATATATACTTAATCAGATTCTTTCTTTTATTCTTCAAAGGTAATGACGTGATTAATTAAACTATCATGTACAAATACTGATGGTATGGTAGATAGAATATTATTAATGTAAGCATTAAAATATATCAAAATTAAATATTTTAAATAGTTCAAAAAATTTTATATGAGAAAAATTAAGTCAAAATTTTTTGTTCAACAGAAAAATTAAATTAAATTGCACCAACAAAAACATATCAAAACCAAAGTAAATAGGAACACAAATAAACCTCAAAGTTCGCTGCACACGTAAAACCGCGTCGGCCAACAGGGAAAGGTTTCACACGCTTTGCTAATAAGGAAACTAAAAAAGGAAAAGTATGAGATATCTCATTGAGCAAAAGTCAATAACACATGCAGAGCGTTACATAAGCCAGAAAAATTAAATTGGAAGGTTTCTTCGCGTCTTTTTTGTGCTTAACCCTTCAAATTTTCAACAAGAAATCTTTGTTTTTGTTTTTGATTCTATGAGAGGACCAGCCTGACCCACCAATTTTGACCTATGCTACGTAGAAAACAAAAGCCAGTACGTAGAAAACAAAAGCCAGAATTTGGTCAAATCATTCACTCTTCTAGATTATTAATTGTTTGGGGGACTTTTTTTTTCAAGTAGGAAAGAAAAACATGTTCGCATTGTCGGAAGATAACCAATTTCTCAAGTTGTATGACTTCTACAACTTTTGAGGGACAACACAAGATATTGAATCTTCTTCTAACATTATATAACTTAATCTTGTGTTTAGACAAAATATAAGTGTTTAAAAAGAAGAAAAAGACAAAAGTTTACGAGGCAAGTGTCATCCCTTATTGTCTACTCAAAGATACAATAAATTTTTTATACAAACGTATCTTTTGGTACCCAATATTTTATTCATGATTGGTGAAATTTTTAAATTTAAAAAACTAATGTTAAAATCTTGTCACATATATTTTATTTATCATATAAGTTTATTAATTTTTTTAGAAAAAATTATATAAAACAAATATTTCAATTAGCATTTTTTATATTTAAATTATATCATGTAATTATATATTTTTTTAAAATTAATAATTTATTATACATCACATATAATAGTTAAATAATAAATATTTATTTTAATAAAATCATTATTAATTCTAATAATAAATGATTGATTTTTTTTAATAATATAATTTCGTAACATAATTTTAATGAAATAGACTTATGTTGACGGAAAATAATTATTTTATATAATTTTATTTTAATCTTTTCAAATATAAATTAAAGAGAGTATATGACAATCTTTGCATTGATAAAATTTTTAAATTTTACTAAGAGTGCATTAAATAAAATTTGTTATTCTATCGTCTTTATTTTTATTTTTATTTTTACCAGAGTGATTACCCTAAATTGCATAGATTTTTTTTCTGATACAAAATGTATCGTTTTATGTGACTATAAAATACCAAAATTCATGTCTCATTTAAAGCTTCAACAACCAAAAATCATGTAAACCCATAAATCATACAAAATCTTCAGCAGGTTACCCTAGTAGCTAAGATAACCTTAAAAAAAATATTAAAACTAGGTTCAAATTTCAGTCTTTTCTCTCTCCTTTAATGTAGGATTTTGTCTTCATTGAATGATAAAATATATATATATATATATAAACCCAGAAATCGACTTTCCGTCGTCGCTGCCACCGCCCTTGAGGTCGTCGGCTGCCGCTCACCGACGCGGATTTGGTATCAAATTGCATATCCAAACTCCTCTTGGATCCCTCTTTTTATTTCTTATATTAGTATTCTTAAAAAAAGACCCAATAAGCCTAAATCTATTAAAAAACCCGCGTCTTCCAACTCCAAAAAATTTATCTCCACCGCTCCGAATGCCTCGATTTCTTGTTATGGTTTCCCATTCCTCTACTCTCCATTTTCACTGTTTTAGACCTTCCAAAGATTACTCACCGCCATAAGCCGCATCCGCTGCCACCAATGGTGACTCCCCCTTTTCCAAATTTCTGGAAACCACTTTTCTATTCTATCATTGGGTCTTCCTAACTTTCGTTTGAAACTTTTTCATTTTTTTCTCTTTTGGTGTATTATTTATTTATTATGTAAATTGTTTTTGTGATTCTTTTTGGCTAGCTTGTGTTGATGGGCAATGACTGTGTAATGACTTTTTCTGGTGGATAATGAATCTGTGTTGATGATTTGCTATGGCGGTAGGAGTTTTTTTTTCTGCTGGTAGATTGGGTTTCATTAAAAAAATTGTTGTATTGTGTTAGATCTAAAAAATTGTAGCTCTGCTTTTTGTTTTCTATTTTTTTAATTTTGGAATTTTAATCTTATTATTTTATATTTTAAGTTATTTTTATTTTGATAAAGGGTAAATTAATTATTTACTATTTTGGACCGGCATCAATGATATGTTGTTTAGATATATTGTTTTAATATAATAGTATAGAAGTTTATATATTTTACATACCTCTTTGTGTTTACTAAATTATACATAAATAATTAATAAACATGTAATATATTGATAAAATGTTAAAATTTTAATTTTAAAGTTTATATTTTATACATTATCGGTATATAAAATTAATAAATCAGATGATATTATTGTATTAATAAATAAATATTAATTTTTTAAATAAATATATAAAAATTAATAATTTTTTAAAAATTTAAAGTGATATTATCTAATTCATTTCATTAATAAGATTATATCATTTAATTCATTGACAATATATAAAATTTATACACTAAAAATACTTTAAATATAAATCCTTAAAATTATGATTCCATCCCTATAAATCTCCATTATATATATATAAGTTACAAGGAAACACGATGGAGTGAATTCAGTAAGTTGGAACAGATATTTAGCATTTAATAATGACCTAATAAAATTAATAAACCACACTAGAAGTTATCCCAAACCTATTTTGCAATATCTTATCCTACTAAGGCTTTTAATTTGTAGGGCGAATTAATTGACCACTTATCCTCTAATCAGTCAAAGAGAATAGATCACTCAATTAAGGACCTTTCCTGTAATGAGATTATAGTCCTGCGAAAGGCTCTTCCAGAAGGTTGGAATATTTCCTATATATTCAACCAAAACAACACTTGAAATTAGCTTGCTGGAACATTCCCTGTTAAATTCGAGAGATGATAGGAAAAAAAAAAAAAAAACCTACAAAGTTCAAACCAATACAAGTAAAAGGAAAAAAAAAACTATAAAGTTCATAAAATTAAACCGATTTGTGGAAGATTCATAAATACTGTGATTCAAGGGAAATTAGAGCATTCCCCGTAGCCCAATGTATACTTTTATAAGCCCAATAGGAATGGTTCAAATTTTAACCTTCTGTTTCTCGGCCATAATCCTTGTCTCTCTTCGAAGTTCCAACTACCAACTCCTTTCTTGTCTGGCCCTGGACACATGAAAAACTATACCTGTAACAGAAATATGTGGTGGAAATATTAAAAAGTGTGAACGAAAAAAAATAATATTGATCATTTTTTATGTTAGGATTGTTGGACTGTATCTGTTATTACTTATGAGGTATTGTTTGCACGATTTTATTCTTTAAAAGACACCTTTTCTCAATGGGTGATCTCCTGCTTATGAAGCCACAGTCCACGACTTCTAAGCAAATATGAGGTTCTATTTTCTATGGGTTTCGAATAGAAATGGAAAAGCTGAAATGGGTTGCGGTAGTAAATCAGAAGTTGAAAACATGACTGCTGATGCTTCAACTGAAGAAGCAAAATGGAAGAGCTGCCAATCTATAAGGTGCCGACTGAGGTAAAGGGTGAAAGTGAGAAAGCCATACACGCCTCAGATTGGCCTTACCATAATGCACCAATGAAGAAGCACAAGCAACGAACATTCCTTCACTTTCTGAAGAAATTAAAGAAATATCTTGAAGCATTTGTCGACTAGCTGAAGTAGTGGAAGATTTAATGTACTGGTATGATGAACTTGATCCTTCTTGGAAAAATGACACAAGCAAATTTTTGCAGTTGATGATTGTTGATAGGGTTTTCTTGCCTGAAGTCTTACGCACTGCTGTTCACGGATTGAATGATGATTAAGCCCATAATGATCCAATCTTCAGCTAGCACTCATTGGAAGCTCTATCTCCTGCCATCCCATCAATACTGCCTGATAAGCTGATGCTCAAAAATCAATTGCCATTGCTAGTTCTTGTCAAGCTGGTTGCAGTTGACAACAATAATCCCTAGGTTCTTAATCATATTTCCTGGCCATCACTAACATATCTATAGTTCTTTACTTTTACTTAGAGAAAATTTTAACTTATACTTTGATATACAGAATAAGGATCAGTCAGTCTACACTCAACGGTCTCATAGTCAACTGCTTCACTCTCTTTCTCCCCTAAATCATCTGCGTCTAATATATGTAATTGCCTGCATATTTTGGATGTGTATAGGAAGATCATGGTTTTGGAGAATCACCCAGCTCCGTCATGGAACATAGCATCGGGTAAAGGACCTAAAGATCCTGATGAAACTATACCTAGCTATCCCGTCCGCAAGAAAGCTTAAAGTGGAATCAGGTTCATGAAAAGCCAGACAAGTAGCTTCAAAAACATTTCAATCTACGTATTATAATCATCTCAGGCTACCCTGCATCCAGGTTGGTCATGCAACCGAGCCATTATTTCTGAATTTAATAGCATTCGAGGGACTCTATGTTGAAGCAGACAGCCAGGTAACATCTTATATCGCTTTTATGAGCAACATCATCAAAGATGAGAGGGATGTTGACTTTTTAATTACCACTTGGGGAATCATCATCAACGCCATTGAAAATGACCAGAAAGTTGCTGACTTCTTCGATTCGCTGCCCAAGGATATAGGATTTGGATCAGAAAGCAATTTAGCTATGGTGTGTAAGAGGCTCAATGGCAACTGCGAAATTCAATTTCATATTTGGAGAGCTACTTTCTTTCAAGAATACTTTAGTGACACAATAAAGAGTACGTTTTTTTCTTATTACAAATTTCCGGTTTTCTCTTTCTAATTTATTGCAGACGGCCTATGCCATGGTTACTTACTACCCGTCATTGATAAAACCATAATCCATAAATGAAAAAACCTGTTCTTTGTTCAGCTTCAAGTAGCTAATTCTAGGCAAGGCTGAAATTTATTACAAATTGGTGGGAGTAATCCTTTCCAATTTTGATAAACTCCTTGTTTGTTTGTTTATTTAATTTTGCAAAGGAGATAGTAGTCTTAACATAAGAGAAGGGATGACAAGTGCTAGGATTGAAATTTCAAATTTACTGAATATCACCTTTTAAAGGTGATTATATAAATAAATTAAAAGTAATTATATGAATAAATAGAATTAAACTCTGGATTATAAATTCCTTGTTTATTATGAAGGTGAGATTCAGTCTGAAAACTACTAGTTGGCCCTTCATGAAACAATCTATTGTACTAATATCCAGTTTTCTACTCTGAAATTGTAGCCTTTCTTTTGACGTTGGAAAAGAAAACTAAGCCAATATAGGTTTCATTGCCGATGACTACGCTAAGATGGGAGTGAGCAGATCTCTTGATTGGATTAGCTGCTTGGTTGTAGCGGGTTGAACACTTTGATGTTTTCTAGTAGTATTTAAGTGTTGGAACCTTGCTGTACCTTCCTAAATATCCAATGAAATTGCTGCAATTTCATTGGATATATAACATTTTTTTACAGTAAGTCAAAGTGGATGAGATGTCCTATATTTAATATGTTTTTCCGTCTTATTTGAGGCAACGTTCAAGATTGCATACTAACTGCAGGAACTGGGAAAGGAACATATAAACGCTTATTTACTTTGCTTGAGGTTGAGGATATTTGTGCTAAATGGTTCCAAATTTTGAAATTTTTTATTTAAAGTTATTTGAATTCTAATATAAAATCTTAATCCTTAAAAGTTTGTGCTAACTTTTCAAGAATTAATAATAATCCTGAGTGTGGGCTTTGGGTCGTAGTCTTCGCCTGGCTTTTGATTCCGTTGATCCAAGACCCAAAAGTTATAAAAAAGGAAGTTCGACCCAGAGGCTGCTTTACAAATTTCCACCATTTCTTGAGGGAATTCTTTGAATTTTCAACGTTGAATCTTGATATTAAACATTTCAATTCGATCAATAATCACTAATTAAGCAATTATACTATTGAAAAACAAACTCTTTAATGAATTGAACTTTGTCATTTGTCAATAGATTATCAAATAAATTTTATTTATATCTAAATTAATAGGCAAAATTTATTTGTTGAACACCTCATTCATCATCTCTCATTCTCTTAGTCATTTTTCTTAGAGGGTGTTTGGTATGAAGTAATCTATTTAAAAATTACAATGATCTGCATTTACTAATTACATCATCTTATTTAGTAGTAATTTAGAAATCTTTGCAATAGTGATCTTATATCACTATGATGATAATATCATTATCTTTTAAAGTGATTTGATTCTCAACTTAAATGATTAAAAATTTTTATTTTAAGAAAATAATTTTTAATATTATTTTTTATTAATTTATTCTTACAAAAATAAAGTTAATATTATCCCAAAAAGTTGGCCACTAAAAATTAAAAAAAAATGATTTTTAATAACTTATTTTAAAAAAGTTTATATTATAAATTTATATTGATTTGAAAAAAGATAATGAATTTATTTAATATATTTTAGAAATTATTTTTATCAAAATTTATTTATATTTTGTGATTTTTTATAAAATAATGTTTAATTATTTTATAAATGGATGATTTAACACGTATTTAATATTTTACATTTTTATAAAATTATTTTCGATATTTTGTATTATATGATATATATTTTTCATATAATACCAAACATAATGATTTAAAAACAGAAATGATTTATAATATTTTAAACATGATAATTTAATATCATAAGTAACCAAATTACCTTGATAATTTTATCACTATGATAATTAAATCACTGTGATAATCTTAAAAATAATACCAAACACTACCTTATAATTATAATTATAAGTGTTAAATACACCTTATAATTATAAGTGTTAAATACAGTAAAGTTCCAATAAGACAATTTTTTACCTTTCAATAAGTCAGAAAATACACCTTCCGATTACGTAGAAGCATTCCCACTAAGCTCCCAAATGTAGCCTTAATTAGTGACCCTTGTTGGGGCACGTTTGTTTGGATTTCAACTCAAGTGATCCAATGCTATTAAAAAGGGCATGACTTTTATTTTGTAATTAGATAAAAGTTGAAATGTTATTGATTTATATCGAAAATCACTTGTCTTGTTGATGACATGAAGGTTGAAACAATCTATTTGTCTTCAAAATTCATGTACTAAAAACCAACATTCAGTTGTCCAATTTCGATTTTTAAGGCATATAAATCGAACACCACCCATTTTTTGTAAAGAATTTAGCAAATTCTAAATCTTGGGATGCAATGTCACTAGACCTTTGCCAGTAAGGATGACATGTGACCACCCCAGATCCACGTATGTCAGGTTAATACTTAATACACACACCATTCGTAAATTAATTGATTCATTCATTCACTCATTTTGGAAAATTACACAGGAATGAATCAATGGGTCCAAAATTTAGCCATATTAAGTCCCAATTATGGTAGGTAGCCACGTTAACTAGGGACACATGCTGGAGGAAAATGAGCACATGGAAGTCTTTGGATTTATGTATATACAATTTTTAAAAAAAAAAGTTCGTAGTTTAAGGATATTAAAAGTGATTATAAATAGCAATATTGGAATTCTAAAGTTAATAGATTCATGTATTTATATATTTATAAATTAGAGCTGGTAATTCGTGTCATTGTATTGTATTTTATGTCAAACATAATTTCAAATACGATAAGAATAATTTTAACACAAACAAGACAGAAATACACAAATAATACAAAATAACTTGAACATAATATGACATATTTATTCAATATGTTATATGCGATATGATACGATTAATATATTTAAAATTAATTTATAACTAATTAATACAATACGATGCGATTAACATAATTATACACAAATAACATAATTAGACATAATTAATTATCTAACTAATACGACACAATACAATTAACACAATTATATACAAATAATACGATTAATTCATTTATATAAACAAAAAATATTATTTAAATTAGTATTTAAATAAAAAATTATTAAAAAAGTAAATATTTATAATTTATTTAAACACCAAAATGATATGATAAATACAATTATGAATTTATTTTTTAAATAAATTAAAATAAATTAAAAAATTTTTTTATGTTATGAACAGTACTGTATCTTAAACATATTATTACTGTTTAACACAAACATGACATGGATAATATCGTGTCTTAATTATGTAAATACGATTAAGATACGAAATACAATTACAATAAATTTATATACGATTTTTTTGTTACATTTTCATGTCATGTATAAAATTATCAAGTCTATTATAAATATATATTTTTAGACTAATAAATTAGTAATAGTGAATAATTATGGGTTTGTTTAAACTTTAAGAAACAATAATAATTAAACATATATATGATAAAAAAAAATAGAAAAGAAATTCATTTCTAAGAAGCTGAATTCCCAATAGAATAAAAGAGGATTACAGACAATGTAGCTGTAGACAGACAATAAAGAAAACTTAATTATATGTTCATGCATGCACCGAGGTCAAAATGTTGAAAAAGGTTACTTGACATTTCTATACAGACTCCATTGCAGTAGCCGAGCCGGCAACATTAAGATTGCAGTTAATTCAATTCTTTGACATTTGTTTTTATTCTTTTTCATTTTGTTCTATTTTTAATGCTAATTGACGGATTCTGTTGCCATTTCTAATATCTTTTTTTTTTTAAAGAATCATAACATGAAAATAAAAAAAATTATAGATACGAATTTTTTTTATCCGAAGTCATACTTCGATCTTTTTATAGCCATCGGCCACCAAACATTGTTCATATAGAATTTGTTGGATTATTGGCAAAGCAAGCTTTCACCCATATAGCCCATCCTTTTCATTATTGAATGGATGATAAATGATGGGTCCAAAGCCCATAATGCGGACCAGCTAATAGTCTAGCAGGGTTTGCCAAATCTTTTGTCTTTTCTTTTGAAATCCTTTCTTTGTCTCTTAATTTCTCTAACGTGTAAAAAATGTCCAGGTTTTTGCATGTTCATTTATGAAACTAAGTCTGAGCTGGTTCTCAATTCCTTGGATTTCACTCTTGGTCTCTCCCATTCATCTCCACAACATGTTCCATATATCATAATTGAGAGAAAACAACGTCCAAAAACTGGTCATCAAAGTCGCTCCTATGCCATCCAAAAACTGGCATCTTTTTATATGCATGTAGGGCTTTTATTTGCACGACGTGGCATGGTGTCATGAGCCAACCTTGTATAAGGCCATGATCGGGTAGAAGTGCCAAGGAGGGATGGTAGATCTCTTGTGTTAGAAAAAGTGTCTCCATTTCAAACATTGTAATGGTTAGTGGTAGCATAGCTCTAAAATCTCTAAGGCTTTTTAGGGGAAGTGAGCAGGCAACGTACTGTTGGGCTGTCTCACCGGTCATGATACGGGCCTAGGCCATCCGCCAATGGCTGCCCCTTGGCCCTGACGATGGTGGGAAGTCCCGATATACTATTCTCGATTATAATAAAATTCACCTCCGATTTGAATGTCCCGAATGTTGTCTTGATGTGTTTTTCTTTTTCTCGATGTGAATGTGCCTTCTTATGTGTGCTTGAGATTGATCTTAATGTGTTTTTCTTTGTCTCAATGTGAATGTGCCTTCTTGTATGTGCTTGAGATTGATCTCGATATGAATGTGTCTTATTGCGTACGATTGAGACTAATTGTGGCTTATGGTTATTTGCTCAAATATCGAACTATTGATGGTTGACTTGGGTGGGAGCGTCCATTCAAGTGTCGCACGGTTTATTGCTTGTTGAGAGAAAGCCTAGCCCGTGACACGTGGTATCAGAGCACGGTTGAAAAGTGCTAGAAAATTGATGAGATGGCCACAAGTGGTGGACCCAATTATCAACAAAGACTTGAGGAGCTTGAGGTCGCGGTGGCCGCATTGAAAACTCACATGGTGACTAAAAATCGATTAAGGGAGATCGAGACAACCTAGCGGGAGTTGTCTGATACTCTGCACAACGTGGGCGAGGAGGCTAGAGATGCCTTGAATATTCTTCAAAAAGAGTTTGAAGAGCTCAGAGCACAAGTGAGCATTATACAAATGGCTGTGGCCAGATCAAGTTCAAGCTCGATGGAAAGGGAAAAAAAGGGCTAAGGTACCGGAACCTCGATGCCATGAGGGGGCAAGAGATGCCAAAGCGCTTGAAAACTTTTTGTTTGACATAGAACAGTACTTTCGAGCTGTACACATCGATTCAGAAGAAGATAAGGTAGCAATGACGTCAATGTACCTCGCAGGGGATGCCAAGCTATAGTGCCGCTCTAAGTTTGTCAATGACGAGTGTTCAATTAAGATTTGGATGGACCTGAAACAGGAACTGAAAAACCAGTTCTTCCTTGAGAATGTGAAATATATGGCCCGAAAGAAACTTCGAGAATTGGTGCAAATAGGAACAGTGCGAGAGTTTGTGAGGAGTTTTTCTACCCTGATGTTGGATATTCGAGACATGTTCGAAAATAACAAGATGTTTTATTTCCTTGAAAGCTTTAAGCCTTGGGCCAAGACAGAACTATAAAGACAAAAAATGCAAGACGTGACCACGGCCATGGCTGCAGCTGAACGTCTCCATGATTATAATGATAGCTCCTCAAAACAGAAAAATCATTCATCAGTTGGCAGTAACTTCAACTTTGGGAATGGGGGAAAGATGACTAGATTAGATCGACCCTTCAATGGGAGGATCAGACAGGAGGTCTTTTGATCGAGATAGCACCCAACCCAAGGTAAACAATGCAATGATTTTTAAGCCTAGGCAACCACTAGCTTGCTTCCTATACAAGGGGCCGTATCGGGTGACTGAATGCCCATACAGAAGAGCCCTTAATGCCTTAAAAACCTCGTTTCAAGAGTCTGTAAAAGCACCAGAGATCGTTGAAGAAGTTGAAGAGGAGCCAGTCAGGATGGGTTTAATAAGGTTCTTCAATACCCTCCACACCCAACTAAACACAATAAAAAAGAGTAGGGTAGAGGCCTGATGTATGTGAACTTAATGATTAATGAAAAGGCCATCAGAGCCATGATAGATACGGGTGCAACCGATACCTTTATCACACCAGAAGAAGTAAAAAAGTGTGATATCCAGGTTAGCAAAGACTGCAGGCGAATAAAGGTGGTCAATTCGTCAGCTTTTACGATTAGTGGAAGCTCCAAGAGTGTGATGACCAAGTTGAGGCCATGGGAAGGGAAGGTAGACTTTACAGTTTCCCCCATGGATGACTTTAATGTCATCTTCGGATTGAACTTCATGATATTGGCTCAGGTGATCCCTATCCTTGTTGCTAGTTGCCTGTTGTTCTTAGGGGAACACCCATGTGTGGTGCCGACCACTATCTTGCCAAAGAATGGAAAAAAAATGATTTCAGCTTGACAGTTTAAGAAAGAGGTAAAGAGAGGGAAACCCTCTTTTGTGGCCATACCGATTTACAAAGAAAGGTTAGAAGTGGAACCGATACTCGATGGCATGGAAAAAAATGTTAAAAGAATTCGAAGAGGTGATGCTAGGAACGTTGCCTAAGGTTCTACCTCCTCGAAGAACTATGGACCATGAAATTGAGCTCATCCCAAGAGTCAAACCCCCTACTAGAGCCCCTTATCGTATGGCCCCACTAGAGTTGGCCGAACTAAGGAAATAGTTAGATGAGCTTCTACAGGTCGGGTTCATTAGACCATCAAAGGTTCTTTTTGGAGCACCAGTGCTATTTCAAAAAAAGCATGATGGAAGTTTATGATTATGTGTTGACTACAGGGCCCTGAACAAAGTCACCGTGAGAAACAAATATCTCACCCTCTTATAATAGATTTGTTTGATCAACTAAGCCGAGCCAAGTGCTTTTTCAAATTGGACTTGAGATCTGGCTATCATCAGGTCAGAATTGCTGAGAGAGATGAGCTAAAGATCACTTGTGTAACATGGTATGACGCATTTGAATTTCTTATTATGCCCTTTGGACTGACCAATACTCCTGCCACATTTTGTACATTGATGAATCAGGTGTTCTATGACTATCTAGACAAATTTGTAGTCATCTGTTTAGATGACATAATGGTATATAGCTTTACTCTGGAAGAACATCAAGAACACTTGGGCCAAGTGCTTCAAAGATTATAAGACCACCAGTTGTATGTGAAAAGAAAGAAATATGCATTTGCTCAGACCCAAATCCACTTTTTAGATCACATTGTCGAACGTGGTCACATTCGAATGGATATGAAAAAGGTTAAGGCTATCAAAGAGTGAACAACACTGAAGAATGTTAGTGCTCATTTTTAGAATTAGCCAATTATTATAGAAGATTTGTATAAGGGTACTATTGTAAGACCACGGCCCTCACGGAGCTATTGAAAAAAAAAGCATAAATGGTGTTGGACAAGTGAGTGCCAAAAGGCCTTTGAGGGATTGAAGGATGCTATTATGAAAGATCCTATCTTAGCTCTCCCTGACATTGAAAATTTTTTCGAAGTTCATATGGATGCATCTGATTTTGCTATTGGGGGAGTGCTTTTACAACAACGTCACCCAATAACATTTGAAAGTAAAAAGCTAAGTGAAGCTGGAAGGAAATATACAGCTAAAAAAAAAAGAGCTCTTAGCGGTAGTTCAGTGCCTGAGGGCTTGGTGACATTATTTGTTAGGTTCATACTTTATCATGAAGACAGACAATACGACCATTAGCCATTGCCTCACCCAACCAAGGCTTACAGTGAAACAAGCTAGATGGCAAGAATTTTTAATGGAGTTTGACTTTTGTTTTGAGCACACCACTGAAAAGACCAACCAAGTGGCCGATGCATTGAGCAGACGAATAGAGTTAGCAGCCCTTAAAAGAATTACCCCGATAGCAACTAGTAGAGTCACGACGGACATTTACAAGTTAATTTAATATCATTTAGGGAAGAGCCTGCAGTCCAGTGCCATCCTGAAGCTAGTTGAAGAATGGAAGTCTAAGTACTTCCGACAAGAAAATGAGGTCTTATGGATTAAAGGGCCCCGATTGTTTGTGCCAAGAGCAGGAGGTCTAAGATAGATGCTAATGAAGGAATGTAATGACATACCATGGGCCAGACATTTGGGCTGGCAACGTATTTTGGCTTTATTGAAACAGGGATACTATTAGCCTCACATGCGACAAGACGTGATGGACTGTATAAAGACTTGCCTTATTTGCCAACAAGATAAAGTTGAAAAGAAAAAACTTACAGGCATGCTTGAACCACTACCGGTGCTCGCTAGACCATGGGAAAGCATCTTTCTCGATTTTATTTCGGGCCTTCCCAAGGTTGGTAATCTTGGAGCTTTTTTATGGTGATTGACCTTTTCTCTAAGTACGCCACATTCATTCCCACTCAAAAGTATTGTACTACAAAAGATACAGCTCGACTACTGTTTAAACATGTGATCAAATACTAGGGCTTCCCTCAAAACATTATAAGTGATAGAGATCCGAGATTCACGAGGTCCTTCTGGAGAGAACTTTTTAAGATATTGGGATCTCAACTTAACATATTCTCAAGCTACCACCCTCAAATCGACGGTCAAACAGAACGGTTCAATGGATTACTAGAGGAATACTTAAGGTACTTTGTTCAAGCTAATCGAAGAACTGGCCTTCGTTATTGGATATTGCTCAGCTTTGCTTTAATTTCAATAAAAGCTCTTCCACTAACAAGAGCCCGTTTGAGGTGGTCACCGGATAATTATCAAGGTTACCCTATACTTTTTTGGAGCAATATAAAGGGAAGAATTCGAGAGCCTTCAACCTCAGCAAAAAATGGAAACAAAACACTGAGATTGCACAAGCCTACCTAGAGAAGGCATCAAAGCGAATGAGAAATAAATGGACAAAGGTTGTAGGGCGCAACAAATCCAAATTGGTGATTTGGTTCTTATTTGACTGGTCCCTGAACAAACCAGATTATTAAGAAAGGGAGATCGTAGATTAGTGCGTAAATATGAAGGTCCAGTGAAGATCCTTTCTAAGGTGAGGAATGCTTCTTACAAAATTGACCCACTAAAGTGGATAAAGGTGCATCCAGTATTTCATGTGAGCAACTTGAAACCTTTTCATGCAGATCCTATAAATGCTAGCTTAAGGGAGCCAACCAAAGCCACCATCACCATGAAGTCACCCTCAGAGCATCGAGTCGAAAAGATCTTAGCTGACAGGGAAACCAAGGTATCTTGAAGACTAGTTCGTGAATACTCAGTGAAATGGGAGGGATTAGGATTAGAAGAAACCATCTAGAAAAAGGAACACGACCTCCGAAGGTTTAAAAGGAAGATTGAAGAATTTCAAGCCAGCAAGTCGATGAGGACGTTGATAGAATAGGTGGGGGAGGATGTCATGAGCCAACCTTATATAGGGCCATGACCAGGGCTTAGGTTGTCATGAGCCACCCATGTATAGGGCCATGACCGGGTAGAGGTGCCGATTGGGGATGATAGATCTCTTGTGTTAGGAAAAGTGTCCTAATTTCAAACATTGTAATGGTTAGTGGTAGTATAGCTCTAAAATTTCTAAGGCCCTTTAGGGGGGTGAGCGGGCAGCGTATTGTTAGACTGTTTCACCGGTCGCGATACGAGCCTAGGCCATTCGCCAAGGGCTACCCCCTGGCCCTGGCGATGGTGGAAAGTCTCAATGTACTATTCTCGATTATAATAAAATTCACCTCCGATTTGAATGTCCCGAATGTTGCCTTAATATGTTTTTTTTTCTCAATGTGAATGTACCTTTTTGTGTATGCTTGAGATTGATCTCGATCTGAATGTGTCTTATTACGTACACTTGAGATTAACTGTGGCTTATGATTATTTGTTCAGATATCAAACTATTGAGAACTGACTTGGGTGGGAGCGTCCATTCAAGTGCCATACGATCTATTACTTATTAAGAGAAAGCCTAATCCGTGACATATAGCATGATATGCAAACGAAAGTCTTTTTTTTTTCTTTTCTTTTTGTAATTTAGAACTCTATATTTGTTCGACTGAGTTTCGATCATCTTGCCTATCATCCAAAATTATGTTAATTTGATCATATTCTAATACTATTAATACTCAAATTTATATATTTTTATCCGGATTTCATTCATCTATTATTTGACTAAAGTTTTTCTAGTAACTTTAAGAATGATGACAAAGTAATTCTTCTCTCGTAGTTATTTATTAACAGTAAGTGGGAAGGTCAAAATAAGTTTTTTTTTTTTTAATTTAATAAAAAGTTTGATTAAAAGTTATTTTTAAAAAATATAATTTAAGAAAATTCATCAACGGAGTTTTTAGACACCGTCAACAAATTAGATTAGAGGATTGTTACATACCCTTTTAAAATATATAAAAAAGTAAAGAAACATTTATCAATTTTTAACATCTTCACCTGAAAAATGAATTTTATAATCTATGCAAATATATATAATATATATTTAACAAGTATTCATGAACTAATAGACGTATATAGTAACGGATCTTGAAATTTGATTTTGAAAGATCAATTAAGATTACATATATATTTCATTTACTATATTACTCAAACTGAAATGTCAATGTCAAATACTAGTATTTGTTGAATATACATATACTCATATTTTCAAAACTTATCATATATTTGGATTGTTCGACTTTTAAACCCACATTTGTACTATATTTGTTACCTACGGATATATCAACAAAAATAAAAAATCAAACAATTAACATAATTCATTTGAGAATTAATCAAACAAAAAATTTTGAAAACGGTCACAAACATATGAGAAGATAAGTGCAATCGACTAAAAAATCAAAATACTTTTGATACTTGATTGAAGATTTGAAACCTAATTGAGAAAACTAGAAAGGTAATGAGTTTTTTTTTTTTTTTTTAAAGTTTGTATGAGTGTAACTAAATATTTATGATAGATGTATTACTTTTAAAAATTTATGAATAATAATATAATAATTAATCTGCTTAAATTGTAATATATAAAATTAAGTTAAAAATAAAAATTAATAAATAACAATTTAATCTAAAAGCTATTTTAATTTAATATAATACAAATACATATGAAATTATTATAGTGTATAGTTTATATTTTAAGGAATTTCAAAATGCTCCTACGGTGGTCCGCCACTAGACATATAGGCATTATTAACCGAAACATTCCATTAATAAGGCCCGGCCATGAATGTAATAACGAGCGGAAACAATGCCTTTGGTTTTACAAGGCTAAGACTTTATGCTGTAAATTAACTCCATTATTCATCACCAATTTTTGGTTTTTTTTTTTAAGTAATAAAAATGGCAGAGATCGTATATAGGTTTCCTTCAGCGCAACCCACATTGAATTCCACGCGGTTTTAGGAGGCAGAAGAGGCATTGCCTTGTCTTTGGCATAGCTGACTTTCGGCATTGCCTGCCCTTCCCTCCCTCCCTCCCCTAGAGTTAATGCTATTGCTGTCATCTTTTGACTCTTTGGAGTGGCAGTTGGAAGGGCACCCTTTTGCACCTTTTAGGTCAGTGTTTTCTCTCTCATACTCTCTTTTCTATATATGCACAGCAGGACAAAAGGAAACCTTAGCCTTATACCCTTGTCTTAAAGCTTCCAAACACAAAATCAAAATAGAGCCTGTTTTCTGATTTCTTCAGGATTAGAATAAGAAAAGGGAAAAAAAAAAGAAAACAAGGTGATATGGGGAGACCACCTTGTTGTGACAAAGTAGGTGTGAAGAAAGGGCCATGGACTCCCGAAGAAGATATCATCTTGGTGTCTTATATTCAAGAACATGGTCCTGGGAATTGGAGGGCTGTTCCCACCAATACAGGTTTGTTCTTTTTTAATCTTTTGGGTTAAATGATTTCTATTTTCGGAGCTACATTCTTTTTTAACACAACAGGATCTTGTTTTGTTTTTTTTTCTTTTGGTTTGGTTTGGTTTGGTATTGATGATCATGAAGGAAATAGAATCAAAAGTTTTCAATTTTTGTCTTTACTTTGTGACATGTGAAAAGTCTACCATGATTTGATTGTATACTCCTGAAATTATTAATCTTTTTTTGTTTCTGGTTTTCTTTCCAGGGTTGCTTAGATGTAGCAAGAGCTGCAGGCTTAGATGGACTAATTACCTAAGGCCAGGGATTAAAAGAGGTAACTTTACTGAACATGAGGAGAAAATGATAATCCACCTTCAAGCTCTTTTAGGCAACAGGTAATCATCTGCTTAATCTTAGATGGCATGAATAAATTGATTTCTCAAAGCAGTGTAATATATTTAATATTATTGCAGATGGGCTGCAATAGCATCTTACCTCCCTCAAAGAACAGACAACGACATTAAAAACTATTGGAACACTCACTTGAAGAAGAAGCTGAAGAAGCCCCAAGGCAGTGAAGGTTATTTTAGAGATGGGTTATCATCATCATCATCAACAACATCACCAAAGCAAATTTCTAGAGGTCAGTGGGAGAGAAGGCTGCAGATTGATATCCATATGGCTAAACAGGCATTATATGATGCCTTGTCCCCAGAGAAATCAAGTGGTTTAGCTGAGCTGAAACCCTCTATTGGGTACATTTCTTACGCAAAACCACGATGCTATGCATCAAGCACAGAGAACATAGCCGAGTTGTTAAAAGGGTGGATGAGAAATCCATCAAAGCCTGCTTCTAAAAACTCTGCTACCACTCAACAATCATTCGACAACGTGGCTGGGATGACTGATTCTGCCTCTAAAGCAGGGACTCCAAGGAAGGAAGACACTAGCAGCATGGAAATGTCAGAGCCTTTTGAGTCACTGTTTGTCTTTGAATCTTTTGATTCTTCCAATTCTGATATCTCACAATCTATGTCACCTGAGGCAAGCCTTTTCCGAGATGAAAGTAAGCCCGATCTTACTGCCCAAGGGCAACTGTCATTGCTCGAGAAATGGCTTTTTGACGATTCTCCCAATCAAGGGAATGATTACCAGCTTAGTGATATCAAATTAGATGAAAATGCTAACTTTGTCTAAAGCCGGGCAGTATCTTCTTTTAGGGCCATTTTGGGATTCTTTTGATCTTGGCTTATTTTTTCGCTATAGGTCTTTACGTTCAAGTAAGAAATCGGTATCACCCCTTTATAGTGGCAGAGCAAAAGGGTAAATTTCAAATTATTGTGGCAGATATCTTTGGTTGAGAATAAGTAATAGTATTTCTGTCCTGATTTTCTGCATAGAAAACGACTTATCAGCTTTGTAAAATCTTGCATTTGGAAAAATGAGATGAATTAGAGTATTCAAGCTTTTTTTTTTTTTTTTGAGGCCTATAATTTTCATTATCCAAGGATGAGTATTTGTGGACTGAACTCAAGCTTAATGGATTATCTGTATATATGCATATAGATCTATATATATGTATAAAGATCTTTAGAAGGACATTGCTATTGGGATAGGATCTTGTCATTAATATTTTTCTTCAGTTTTAAAGGAAAAAGAGGTAAGGAAAAAAGAAAAAAAAAAGGGAATGAATGAAACAAATTATTAATAACAAACGCCCTTTCTATTTATTAGATGTGCTGAAGAATTAAAGTTTGACTTGCTTTCTTGTGAGCCTGTGCATCCCATCATCACCATTTATCAAAAGAAAGTCAACTATACCATTGCAAGAGCATTTTATTTGATTGAAAGTTAATTGAAGTAAAAGGTAGCATTAACTATGTGGCCAAAAAAGAAAGGGTAGCATTAATTAGGTACCTAGAACCTTGTTTAACAAGTTATTGTGAAGTAAATTCCCAGCTAATATTGAGGAAACTTTTAATTGAAAGCATAAGAAGATAGTAAATTTAATTGGCTTATATAATCACTCATTTGAAGTGACATAGTAGATTTAGAATAGTATTTGCTTGTGTTAGATCATAGCAAAGGTAGAGAGGCTGACAATGATAGCAGATCAGCAATACGTGAATGTTTACGAGTTACAACCCAAAATGTCACAGGATCCTTACTATTTTTCTTTTTTTTAATTATATCTGTCTCAGAAAATTGTTTATCCAAAGATGAAACAGATGTATATTTCAATAGGCAGAAATGGGCTTGCAAATCTCCAGGCCTGGTCTTAAATGCAAACATGTGAAGCCTTTTGATTTTCTAGCCTGTTTTCACAGGTTGGACTTTAGTTGATTTCCACCGGTAATCCTGGCCATGCAATTGCAAGAAAACACACACTTTAAAGCCGAAAGAAAGTGATCCATAAGGACCACATGAAAACCATTACCCCAATTGACAAGCAAAACAAAAACAAATTTCCAAAAAGGTAAAATTTTTGCTACCCCCGTTGGAATCTAAGTGGGGTGTATTAATTTCTTGCCCCCTCTTCTTCTGTCTCATGCCTTTGGAGTAGAACAAGTCAAGATCCAGCTTTGGAAGAAAAATTTTCTTATCTCTCTGACATCATTTAGTGCAGTTACATAGTGAAGTGATGGCCTGATGGGTATGGAGTTGGCATCAAGCAAATTAGTCTGAGAACACGTTCTCTTTTTCACATGGCATCTCTTAATTTTTTTTTATACTGATTATTTTCTTTTCTCATCTCCTCTGGTACTGTTGAACACTTCAATATTTTTCACTTGGACTTTTTGTAAATATGATAATTTCATATATAATATAACGATACAATACGAAAATAATAAAAAAATTATATATATATTTTTTAAAAATGTGTTTTATATTTATTAATATTGATACGAATTTTAATATGATAAAATTTGTACCTTATTTGTGTTAACATGTCTAAATATATGACATGATATGAATAACATGTTTAATTTAATTTTATCATATGAGTATATATTTAATATATTTAATACGTTTAATATATTTTTTATATTTATTTTAATTTAATATAAACATATAAAGATTATTTTAATATTTAATTTAATAGAAACATATAAAGATTATTTCAATATTTAATTTTTAATTATGATACTTAATTAGCTATTAAATATCATATAAAATTTATCATTTTGAATTTGATACTAAAATTAATATAGTTATATAATATATATTAAAATTTAAATATATATTAAATACATATTAAATGGGTATTAAATTTTTTTATTTTTTTAATATGTAAGTACTTTTTTATATTATTAATATGTCAATTTTATTAAGTTGTAAATAATGGATAGTTTATAGTTATTTATTAATTTAATGGTGTTCTTGTATATATAATGTTAGTCGTGTATATTCGTGTTAATCACATCTATTTATGTCGTATTTAAATGAATTAATTATGCATGTGTTTATCATATTGTGTTGCATGTAACATGTATAATAAATATATTATATTCGTATTTAAACTTTAAACATATTTTATAATTTGTGTCGTGTTCATATTTTAACAATTCATGTCATTATACATATCAAACACAACACAAGATACGGTATAAGACACAACACAAAAACATGAATTGTCAGGTCTAACTTTTTGTTTACTAAAGTGTCACTTGATTTCTAATTAAAATGGTTGAATATATGATGTTCTGCATATTCATGTCACGTGCCTTTTTCTTTTAACAACAAAATTAAATTTTTATTTACATAAAATTTAAAACTTAATTCAATTTATTTATATAATAATTTTTAAAAAATAACATTTAACAAATTTAAAATTTGAATCCTTACACCTACATCTCTTTTCTCAACCTTCAAACTACAATCTCTTTATAAAAAAAATTGTACTTACATAAATCTCAAAAACAAATTTACTGTTGAACTTAAGCACGTAAAAGTTGTCATGCCTCAAATTATCAAAGATAATATAGAGCTAGAGACGATTAGATTAGAGATCCTATTTCAGCAATTATCCTTGTTGATTAGTTCTTGTTGTTCTGGACCCATGGTGGTGGAATGATATAATGTGATCCTAAATGGCAGCTAGCCAAAGCAAATCTTCAAGACAGAATCATGTGCTCTCTTCATGCACGAACGATTAAATTCACCTTATGCATGCTGCATTTAAGTCTAGCTTGTGGATATCTTGCAATTGTAGCAGCTTAATAACATGCAAAACGAAGTTGTGATATTTTGTTGATGAGGTCATGTTTTAATGATAAAAAGAAGATTTTGAAACTTTCAAATGTCTTATTTGATAAAATTTTTTTTCTTTACGTACATCAAAGGCTTTTATTGGGATTATAATTTTAAAAAATAACTATTATTTGGACCAAAAGTAGATCATGATATGTTTTTATTAGAGACTAAACGTAAACATCAAATTTTGTCTGGATTTTTTGGGCGTTTCGAATCAAAATTTGATTTTAAATTCGTTAAAGTTTTATCAGATTCAGCCCAATTTTAATCCATTTGAGTCGATGTCCAATTCCTATTTTTTTGGGCCTAAGCTAGCCCATTATTTTTAGTATTAAAAATCCAATAATATTAAATAATTATTATAATAAATAAATAACTAATTAAAAAATAAAATAAAATAAAATACAAAAAAAAGCATAAAGCAAGGGCTAATGTCTGGTTGCTGTGCACTAGCACCAACCACCCCTGCAGCCACCTCCAACCATCCCTACCCTAACCAGCTCCCTATCTGTTCACCTTACTAGAACCCTATAACTACCCTTACAACTTACCCTGCCAAACCCATGCCTTCTCAATCCCACATCTTTATAAAAACTAGACCTCTCCCAAGCACCAATCCCTCTCCCACTAGACACTGCCCTCAAACACTCACTTCTTTCTCGAACAGATCTTCAAACACACCAAAAACTCAACCCTCAACATATTGAAACCTAACTCTTCAAACAAGCATAGAAACCTCATTCAGCCACTACCAAGAGACAAAATACCTAGAAACCCTCAAGTACTGATCCCTCTCACCCTCATTCGACCCTCACCAGGCCTTCAAACATCCACACTTCACAAACCTAAGCTTACCCAATGCCACACACCCACTTCCTACACTCAAAACCACCACAACGGCATCCTCGAGATACCCGTTCAGAGACCTAATTCTACCCCTAACCCAATTCTTTTTCAAATAGACATAATCACAAAAAAAAACCAAAAAAGAGAAACACAATCCTCGCCTCCGGTGAGGAACCCAGTGCCAAAGGGGTACATGTAAAAGAAATAATATAACAATTACAGTTCATAAAAAAAACAACAAAAAAAAGAAAGAAGACAGAAACTTTAAGCATCAATCTATGCTATTCGGGTCTGTTTTTGGTGAAAAGGAGACCAGATCTAGAAATATCACATTTAAGAGAGCTTCTGAAAGTATTTTGGTATTTTTCGACCACCGACAGCAACCACCATCGACGAATGGCACAATGACTAGCGCAGCGACGCAGGTGGCTGAAGGCTGGATGGTGGCAGAGTTTGGAGCTCTCTTTAGAGCTCTCAAAATTTTTTTCGAAAAGGGGTTTGAAATGAAGAAAAAAATTTTGATTTTATATAAAAGATCGAAAGCACAAAACGACGTCGTTTGGGCATTGAGGATCCACACGTGCCTGTAACCCGACCTGGGGTCCGTGTATTCGATCGGATGACTTATCCTTCAGCCAACCTTGAACTGGTTCAACCAAACCATTGATTGAACCATCTGAATTGTTGATCAAACTGCCAAATAGCCAGAACCATTGACTGAACAGCTGAACTGCCTGAATTGTCCGAACCAGCAATGATCGGTCTATTGATCGGTCTAGTTCAAGTAATAATTTTTTTTTAAAATTTTTTGAAAGTTTTTAAATATTATTCTTGTAATTTTAAATGTTATTATTAATATCTATGCATGTTAAAAAGTTTAAATTTGCTAGAATGAATTTTTATAAATAATTAATCAATAAATAAAAATAAGTAATGAAATATATAGTTAAATTTTATTTTTTTATAATAAATCTTGTAGAATAATAATAATAACAAATAATAATAATAAATTCTAAAATGATTCTAAAATTACTAATAATAAAAAAAATTTCATGCCTAAATGTTGGAGAGAATACAATCATACTTTAAATAATAATAATTTCACCTAGATGTTGGAAAATTATTATTAAAAAAAAGGTAAAACTAAAAAAATTAATATTAACTCTTCATAAAAAAAATTTATTTTTTGAAAAATTATAAAAGAGTCGAACTTGCTTCGAAAATCCACCTAGATGTTGAGAATTTTTAAAGATGTTCGTGTTTTCTTTAAACCTTAAATTTTGAATTTTAAACCATAAAATTTAAACCCTAAAATCAAAGCACTAAACCATAAAATATCAAACCCTAAAATCGAAACCTTTAAAACTTTAAAGCCTAAAATCGAAACCCCAAACCTCAAACCTTAAAATTGAAACCCTAAAACCTTAAACACATAAAATCAAAACCTTAAACCTTCCAAACCCTAAAATAAAAAACCTAATCCCCAAACCCTAAATCAAAACCCTAAACTTTCCAAACCCTAAAATTCAAGCCGTAAAACCCTAAAACTTGAACCAAAACCTAAAATCCAAATCTTCAAAATCTGAAACCTTAACCTTTAAAACCTCGACCTAAGCTCTAACCAAGACCATCCCAAAATTTCAAGGACACATATGAAAATTTCACTCAAAATAATTTATTCTTGAATACCGCCTAGACGATGGGATATTTACGAAATTTTATTTCATCAAGTTTTCATGCCAATCCTTAATTCACTTTAACCATTGGATTAATAATTAATTAATAATAAAAGTACTAAAAAAATATGGGATCTTAAATATGAATAGTCGCACCTAAGCTCCGTCTAGATGTTGGGGAGTTAAGGTGGTCTCATTATATTTAAGAATCTAATTTCAAATTTGCATTTCATTATCATACGCACCACCTATTGGCATACATGCATTTATTTGTTATTGTTTGCATTTGTTTGTCTTTAATTTTTACTTGCTATCTGATAATACCATCATTTACTTTTTCACATAAAATACTTTTTCATTTACTTACTTTTAAAATTGTGATATTATAAAAAAAATAAAAATAACATTCCAAAAAGAATAATTCTTAGTACTGTGCCTAGCTGTTGGAAAGCCATCAACAATCATTTCTTGCGATAAGTGTTATTTTCATTTTAAGGGATATTGTATTAAATCTCAAGTAAAAAGAGTTATTTTAAATTCTGCCTAAATGTTGAAGAATTTTAAAATAATTCTTTAATTTAAATATTTTTTCAATATTTTTAAATAAAAAATTTTAGCAAAAAATATTTTTTGCATAAAGGAAACTAGTATTAAATTTCAAATAAAAACCATTTCATTCAACAATGAAAATAGTGCATAATTAATTGGTACTAATTCATGGGTGTTATGGAGGTGCTAATCTTCCTCCACACGTAACCGACTCCTAGACCTAACCTAGTTTTTGTAAACCAAAATTTATATTTTTGATAAACTTTAAACTTGTTTTTATAGTTTTATTAAAAAGATAAACTTTTGGGTGGCGAATCACTCTAAAAAAGATTGATGGTGACTCCCTTATTTTTTTTTTTAATTTTAAAATTCTTTACATCTGACGATCCTAAAATTTTACGACAGCTTGACAACTCCATTGGGGACTGTTTAAAAGTCAGGCCAAAATTTTAATTATGTACTATTAAGAATGGTTGGATTTAATTAGTTTTATTTTATATTTAATTTAATTCTTTTTATTTTATTTTTCAAATTATAGAAGTTAATGAATAAAATAAATTACATGTTAGTTACTACTTTATTTTGATTTTGTGCTTATAATTTATTTATGTTATTTTCATTAATACATCTCTTTGCACACATTTTGCATATTCATCCGTATGCATGAGCTCTAGACCTTGGCTCTTTTTTTTAAGAAGAAGTAAAGTAGTTATGCTCTCGTGAGGTGATAACCTTCACATGTGCTAGCGAAATACTCCCACTCAGATTGAACTCTTTTTGTTAGTAACCTGTGATGGGTGAGGATCGAGAAACCTTACTAGTCTATAATAGATGATGATGTGAGAAATAGTCTGAGAAACTTTGGATGCATAAATCTTAACCTAGCATGTTGTGAGCCATAGAAAGTTTGCCTAGAGTAGAGCCCTATCGACCTTTTTATAGAAATAACATAAATATGTATGGATAATAAAAGAAAAACATTTTCTTGAAATTTTTTCTTTTGACATGTATTTCATTCATTTAGTAGTTATCCAAAATTTGCATTGTCATAAAATATTTTAGAATAGAATGAAATTTTTTTAGCATTATCCGACAAGCAAAAAAAATTTTCAAAAATTGAAGGTTTTCTTAAATTCATTGTTTATTGGTTAAGTACAAATTAATTTTTGAGTCTTAGTTTCTCTGTGTAAAAAAAATGTTTTTCCTTCTAAAAAAAAATATTTTTCCTTTTTTTCTTTTTTGAATATTGTTTACATTTCGTATTTTCATTTGATCTTTGATGTACCCCATCCCATTCGCATCATAATAAGATAGTACATATATTTCATTTCATGCGTATCCATCCCATGCACTTTATCTTGTTACATATCTTAAGGCAATGTCTACCTCATTAAGCCAGCCCAACACATGCATTGCATTCCATATAGACGTATCTCATGCATATGGTAGATTCATGTATTTCATACAAGTATGTTGCACTAATCATAGGTATACATCTCATCATTCATGTAAGTAAGTCATTGCATTTCATGCATATGGATTCATGAATAACAAGGTTTTATGGAACATACATTGCATTTCATATCCCACCATCCCTGCAATATAACATTACATTCCTTGCATACATATTTGTGGATGACAAAAATTTTCATTTGGGGTCTTGTACATATAAAAATTCATTATCTTAGGCATATATGCATTTCATGACATTCATTAGGCATCATTGTTGCACTCATGAACATGTTAAGTATGCCATATAAGTTAAAAATTATTTTTGTTGCATTCATTCAATAAGGGTAATAATCTAGAATCTTTGGTTTAAGTCCTGAAATAAAATGTCTGTCTCGGTGAAAATTAGAATAATGAAAATTAGAAATCAACTAGAAGCAATGATTAATGTTTGGAGTTGAATCAAGAGAAATTATGGCTCGCGTTTCGAGAGATGAAAAATAGATTGCTCAATTGATAAAAATGGTTAAAAGTAGTGGTATGGTTGAGGTTATTGCCCTTCAAGGATTGTTGTCACTTCCAATTCCATCAAGTCAAGATCAATTGGCTCCCGTTAGTTCCTGCACTTTTTCAGAGCATACTAAGACATTAGGTGATTTGAACAGTGACCAAAGTTTGAGTGAACTCAAGAAAAGAATAGGTCAACCAGCCACGCAAATGACTGAGCTTAATAGTTTGATTTCCAAGAAAAAGTCACCCGATTTCAAATAACCATTACCAACTATCCCAAGTTCAAACCCATACTTAAGTTTTTTTCATAACTACTTTCAATCTTTCCAAGCACCTAGGATTTGTTCCCTAAATTTCATGCAACCTCTGAGAATTTCACACTCAAAGTCATGCCCACTATCTCACATTTCACAACCACTTGTTTAGCACGTTATCCTATCACTATCTTCTTAACCCAATCTTTGATCCAAAGTTTCTCAATTCACTTTAAGACCAACTATACCACGATCTTTTCAACAAAACAAACCAATCATAGGACAAAAAAACTCTGACAACACCAAAATAAAAAAAAAACCTCTATGGATCAAATACCCATGTCTTATACAGAGTTATACCCATTGCTCCTAAAAAATTACCTTATTGTCCCTATCCCTGCTGAACCCTGTAAACCATCTTTTCTTAAATGGTATGACCTTAATGCCCACTATGAATACCATCTTGGTGTCATGGGCCATGCTCTAAAATATTGCACGACTTTGAAACATAGGATACAAAGACTGATAAAAATTTGAATGTCTAGGTTTTGATATTAAAATGAAGCCAATTATTCATAAGAATCCTTCATTGATCCATGCCGAGATAACATGCAGTGCTACAAGCAATTGTAAAGTTGGCCTTGATGATGAATAAAATATAAAAATTTTAAAGAAAAGGGTTGTCCTTTCCAGCAATCATAGTCAGCTATTTTTGGATTTCTTAGGTGAGACAAAAGAAAGTGAGAGCGAGTCTAACACTTTTTGGCCTTAGCTCTAGAATGGTTCATAATGTGTAAACTTGAAACTTTTGAAAATGAATGAAAACTTCATTTGACTTAAATTTTCTATGAATTGATGCCTCTATTATTTTTTAAATTTTCTATGAATTGATGCCTCTATTATTTTTTAAATTTTCTATGAATTGATGCCTCTATTTATTTTTTAATAATGGTGTGCCTAAAGGAGTGTGAGAAAGAATAATGTTGCAAATATGTCTTCACCAAACTTTTAAGGTGAAAAAAATGTCTTTAGATAACCCACCATGAATATAGGATGAAACTTAAGTTTTCCCTCAATAATATTAACAAAATCTGACTTTATATCATGCATCATTTGTTTGAATTCATTGTTTTTCATGCCAGCTAAGGACAAAGAATGATAATTGTAAATATACTTTTGTCAAACCTTTAAAGTAAAGAAATTTTTTTATAATAAAATTCATGCCATGCATTTCTAATTTCTGGTAATTAATAAAAAGTTCAAGGATAGCTATCTTAGAAAACGAGATCAGTTAAGTTTACGTACTTATAGCACTCGAACCGATACTAAAATCATGAAAAATAAAGATGCAAGTTGTATGGACAGAGTAGAAAAGGCCTAAGGAGAGATCAGGGAAACAGTCACGGGAATGCAATAGAACATAGACAAAGAGTTAGTAAAATTAAAACAAATGTTAGCAGAGTTGACAAAAGAAAAAGGAATCATTGAAACAAATGGGGTAAGGGAGGAAATGGCTATTGATATACCATTGCATCCATATGGGTTCATATATGTTCAAGACCCCCAATATCCCATAAGCACTTCCAATAACTTATCACCCTTATACTGATATTTTTACCAAATTACCCTCAATTCAGACAAATGTCAATCTCGAGCATACTTTTCATGACTCCATTATTGTGCCGAATGTAGACAATCTTAAAAAATTAAAAAAATTAAAAAAGGTGTTAAATCCATCAAGAGATACAATGATGAAGGATAAATATGATCTATTGAAAGAGAGATTGAAAGCAGTTGAAGGCCATGATATGTATGAGAGTATTGATGCTAATAAGCTTACTTTAGTGCTTAATCTTGTTATTCGGAAAAAGTTAAAGCTTCAAATTTTGAAAAGTATGATGGGACAAAATGCCCTTTAACATATATCATCATGTACTATCAAAAGATGACAGGTTACACCCATGATGATAAGTTATTAATCTATTACTTTCAGGATAGTTTCACTGGGTCTGTAACAAGATGGTATGGTCAGTTGGACTGAAATAAGATTTGCTCTTAAAATAATTTGGCTAGGGCTTTTTTAGCATAATATAAACATGTTAAAGATATGGCATCAAATAGGTTATCTCTGCAAAACATGAAAAAAAGGTCAACTGAAACTTTTAAAGAATTTGCATACAAATAGAGAGATATAGCAGCCCAAGTATAGCCACTATTGTCAAAGAAAAAAATTACAGTTCTATTTGTCAATTCTTTGAATACTCCTTATTACAAAAGAATGATTGAAAATATCTCTAAAAACTTCTTTAACATGGTGATTTCTAGTGAGATTATAAAAAATACAATCAAGAATGGCAGGATTAAGTTAAAAGATACGACAGATATTGAAGAGAGAAGTACATCAAAAAATAATGAAAGGGAATGCAAGTAGTCACAATAGAGGGGCATCTACCTAATAGCTTCATCTCGTATAATCTATATACTTCTCATCAACCGCTGTCATCCACTTCATCTTTAACTTTTAAGCAGAATGTCAATGATTCATATATTTTCAATTTGATAGGTTAGATCTTTGCATTTGCATTTTAGCTTGAACATTACAGCTAATGTTGCCAATGCATCAACAATCTGATTTTCATCTAAAAAACATTCTAGAACTGAACATCCTTAAATTGCTTATTTAATTCAGCAATGGACCTTTGGTATTTGACCAACTTTAAGTCTTTAGTTTTTCATTTACCTCATAACTGATAAATTATCAAAGCCGAGTCTCCATAGACCTCTAATACTCTAATCTTTTTTTCAATTGCCATTTGCAAACCCATGATGCATGCTTCATATTTTGCCATATTATCAGTGCAGTTAAAATCTAACCTTACAATGCTTGGATAGCAATTTCCCTTCAGAGAAATTAAAACTACCTTGATTCCATGCTCTAAGGCATTCAAAGCTCTATTAAAAAACATTCTCTATGGTTTTTCCACAAGCTTCACCTTTTCTATTTGAAAGACAGTCATCAAGTTTTCATAAAAAAAAATTAAACTTTATAGGTTCATAATCATTAGTAGCATGATTTGTGAGGAATTTTGCAATTGCATTTTCTTTGATTGACTTTTATGTCATGTACATAATGTCATATTCGGAGAACATGACTTTTCATCTCGCTATTCTTTTTAACAAAGATGGTTTCTCAAAAATATACTGAAAGAATCTAATTTTGCTATCAGTCAAATTATGTGGTATAACATAAACTACCTAAATGTGTGGGTTGCCCAAGCTAATGCACAACACATTCTTTTCAACTGAGAATACTTAGGTTTTTAATTAGTGAACTTCTAGCTTAGGTAGTAAATGGCTTGGTCTTTCTTACCCGTTTCATCCTTTGACTCTAATACATATCCCATAGAATTATCATGCATGATTAGATATAGAATTAAAGGTTTTCTTGCAACAAGTGGCACCAAAATTGACGGGTTTATAAATATTCCTTGATTTTCTTAAAGGCACACTAACATTCTTCATCCCATTTATTAGGGTCATGTTTTCTAGGCATTTTAAAAATAGGATCACACTTGAAAGTGAGTTGAAAGATAAAATGAGAAATGTAGTTCAATCTTCTCAAAAAAATTTTTACTTCTTTTTACGTCTATAGATAGGACAAGTTCTAAATGGCATGTATTTTGTTAGGATCCACTTCGATTTTTCTTTCACTGACCACAAACCCTAACAACTTTCTTTATTTGGCCCTGAACATGTATTTGGATACATTCAATTAAAGCTAAAACTTTCGTAACCTTTCAAATAGCTTTCTAAGATTGGCTATATAGTTTTCTCTTTCATGAAACTTCACAATTATATCATCTACATATACTATCATATCATGAAAAAAGATCACCATTGCTTTTTGGTAAGTGGCTCTAATAATTTTTAATATGAAAGACATGACCTTTGTAGTAAAATATGCCACACATCATCACAAACGTAGTTTTCTCCATAATAGTAAAGGCCATCTTAATTTGATTGTATCCTAAAAAATTGTCCATTAATGAAAATGTAGAATGCTTCCCCATATTATCCACCAGAGTGTCAATGTTAAGTAACAGGAAGTTATCCTTCAAACTTACCTTATTCAAGTCTCGATAGTCCACACACAAATGAATTTTTTCATCTTTTTTTGGGATTAGAGGTATTTAGCTACTTTCACAAAATCTGTATCGAATTGCTTTTTTTTTTTTTTTATCTTCAGCAACATTTTCAATTTCATGTGTCTTAATTTTTTATGTACTAGCTTGCATTATGATTTTAAAGGCAACCAATGTTCTATAATATCCGTGTTGAATGTTGATATATCTTGGTATGACCACTCGAATACGTCAAAATACTCATAGAGTAGTTTTTCCAACCTTTGCTTTTCGATACATGAAAGTGTTGTGCCCACTTTGATTTTCTTCTTTGTCTTTTCACTTTTTAAATTAACTACATCAAGAGCTTCTTCATGTGGTTCGATTTATTTTCTTTCTTGCTTTACTAGTTTTAACAAGTAAAGGGGAAAAGTTTAATCATTTGAATTCTCTTTATTATCAAGCTCATTAATATGAATAAGATTTTTAAAATTAAATTCTAGATTATTGTCATAGTTATCTTTATGTTCATTATTTGGATGCCTAAAAAATGTATATTGAAAAAAATATAAGTGGGTATAAAGGTGTGAAACATTTAAATGAAAAAAAAAACAAAAATGCACTGATTTTATTAAAATGGAAAGATAAGCCCATACACAAAAACCTTCAAATGCTCTTAGGCAGAAACATTGGAGAATTAAACTCATTACATTATTTTGAAAGGGACATAAAGACAATTGGCAATTTCATCATTTTTCAATTGTTTAGTATTGTTTTAGGTTGGCATTGATACACAAACACCTCTTTTTCCTTAATTGCCATCTCTTTCTCATTCACCATGCTAATTTCTAGCTTGAAAAAGCCTCTTTTATGTCCAATATAGGTTCTCCTTTCGTAATTTCTAATGAATTAAGATAGATACATCTACCTGAACAAAAAGTATTATAGAGGTGACAAAAAACTATCTTTTCACTTTTCGATTCACGTCCATTGAGTTGAGCCATTCTTTTTTCTATTTTTTCAATCATAAGTTTTTTTTTTTCACTTTATTAGCCTTGAATCCTAATATGTATCTTCTTTTGTTCTAGACTATCCTTGGCAACTTCTTGATTCCTTGCAAGTTCACCCTTAAATTTTTCAAAAACACCACCCTTTTTCAATTATTTCTTTAATGACCATCTCTATAACCCTCAATAAACATAAAATTGGTACTCTTGACCTTTCTCCCATGTAAGCCATATTGGCAAATTCAAAAAAATCTAAAAGAACACTCTAAGGCCTCCTCGATAGCTTTCACATATGAAGTACTTAAGGGTTTGCTCATTAATAATGAACTTAATCTTTTGATACAAAAAAGATGGGATAGTGCTAGCCATGTGAATCAATGGCCTTTTAAGCAAGCAATTGTATGATGGTGAAATGTTCATGACCTGAAACTCTACCATGAATGTACATGGCTTAATTTCTAAAGCTATCTCAATGTCTCTAAGTATTTTACGTCAAAACCCATCAAATGGCCTCACAATCATATGACTTGGTTTTATATATGACATGTTAATGGGCAGTTTTTTCAAAGTGATTATAGGCATGACGTTGATTAATAAGCCATTATCAATGAAAACCTTGCCTACGATGTGGTCTTTACATCGAATAAAAATGTAGAAGGCTTTAGTGTTTCCTTGACCTTTCAACAAGATTTCATCATTATTAAAACTAATATAATTTTGTGCAATGATGTTTCTCATGATATGACCTACATTTTCAACTGATATATTATGCTTCACATATACTTTATGCAACACTTTCAATAAGGCTTTTTAGTGTAGTTCAAAGTTTAACAATAAAGCCAACAACAAGATATGAATAAGTAGTTTGTTAACTACTCAATAAAATTATACTCACTATTTTTTATCAACTTCAAGAACTCGTAAGCTTCTTCTTTCGAAATCGACTTCTTATATTGTACTTCTTAGGTTACTGTCATATACATCTTTTTTTCTCCTCTAATAATTTTTTTTCTTTTTTTTTTTAATTTTCTCTAAAATTTTTTATGTATAACACTGTCCATTCCTGGTCATACAACGTGCTCTAGCAAAATTAGTAGTATCTGGATTACTGAGCTTGTACCACCATTTGATCAGTGGACTACAACACCATAATCATATTTCTTTGGCACTATTATATTATTTTGGTATGGAAAAATATTGGAGACATTGATGGTCACAACTGGCTTAGGAACAAAGAGATGTTCTTCTTTTGTTGAAATTGGTTTTTCATCATAAAAGACAATCACCAACTTGAACATGACTTTTGAATGAGCATTCCATAAAAGTTTCTCTCTTATAGCATTCACTAAATATTCATCACATTTTTCAATTAAGGACGAATCCATCATTATTTATAGCACTTGATAGAATGCGTTGTAGTTTTGAATAGAGTGCCTTATTGCCTCCATATGATATTTGTAAGTTTGATCTAGATCATACTCTGTATAGCCATCATCTTGGTTTGAAGCCAAGGGATGAAGGGCACTAACCTTTACCACTACATCGAACACTTTTTTTAGAGGAGTCTTGATTTCATCCATAAATCTCTTGATGTGTTGCACCTCACCATTATCAATGGTGTTACTTGTTAGGCCAGCATGATTCAACAAAAGATTGCCATTAACATTAGGTTCCTTTCTTATCTCAAAGTTCAAATAACCATTTTTAACCAAACCTTGTTCTTTGTATTTGAATGCCATATAGTTCTTTAGGGAATAGCCCGTAATCCCAAAATGGTAGTCACACCTAGCATTGATGTCGTACCATTTCAGATAGAAAGGTTTTAATGGTTCTTGATGGATGACTACAATGAGTTATTTGCTAAGAAATAGAGGATACAATCGATATACAACATAGGAATAGGATCAATGAGGTTTTTTTTTTTTACTTTTTTTTTACCTTTCTGAGAAACTGATTGGATTATTTGATTGAGTGAAAGGTTGGTTTGTGGAAAGATGAATAGACACTTAAGGTCGAAAACTTGGCCAAATCCCTTATCGTGGCATTGGTTGACAAGTGTAGAGGTTTGGCAAGACATTGTTTATGGTCTGATAGTAAATATGGTAAGCTAGTTGGGGATAATATGAGACAGAATTACTATTTTAGTGCCCTTCGTGAGTTACAACTTGGACATCTTCTTTTTTTTTAGATGCATTACTCTTCTTTACATCTCTTCCTTCAAGTTTTTTACTATAATCACATTCTCAATTATCTCCTCTTATATCATCATTTCTAAGAAGTTTTTTGTAGCATTTTTCACCATTTTTTCATAGTATGTTGCCTAGAAAGTTTTAACAAATAAAATTGTTGTTTCTTTTTCAATGAGGGGTAACTGAACCTAAATGATAGCATCTCTTCATCTCTGTGCATATTTTTTGAAACTTTCAATGATTTTTTTTCATTCTTTGTAAAGATAGGCGATCTAAAGCCATATCTATAATATGCCTATAATTGGTGATAAAAGCCCTATCTAACTCTTTTTATGAATGGATGCAATTTTTGTCGAGTTGGACATACCATTTGGTAGCTAATTTTATGAAGCTATCTTGAAATATGTGTATCAATAATTTTTCATAATGAAAGTAAACAACCATCTTTCTACAGTACATGATAATGTGGGTCACCAGACATTTAGTTTCATTGTACTTTTCAAATTTTGAGACTTTAAATTTAGGTGGGATGACTATATTCTACACTAAGCACAATTCGACCGCATCCATTGAGCCATAAATGTCCATTCCCTTAATGGATCATAGTCATTCCTCTATAAGGCTCATCTTATTAAAGACTAGCTTTTTCCTTACTTCTAAAGTGTTTATTTTGAACTTCTCTTATTCTCTTAGGTCTTTTAAATCAAGAACATGGATTGGATATGACAATTTCATTCCTACTACTAGAGTGGTGCGTCTTTAAAATTGGTAGGTTTTTTTGTTACTGGCATAATAATGTAGGCAAATAGATATCCTCCCATAAAAAATACAGGTTATGGTTATGCTATTTGTGAAGTTTGAGCCCAATGTGAGGTAAAACCTGAGAGATATAAGGGATTATCATCCTCTTATTATAAGTGCCTTTCTTAGTGATTGTCTTTCCTCGTCATTTTTTTCTCTTTGTTTATCTTGTCTATCATGGCCACCTATTCCTTTATCTCTTTTTGTGCTTTCTCAATCATATCCATTCAATTGATTTGCTTTTCTTACATAGCTTTTGCTCATGATTGATTAGTATATGAATGATAGACAAATGGATTCAAAGACTTAACCAGCAAAGCTATCCATGAACCTTTATTTCCATAATTTTAAAAAAAAAATTAGAATGTTGCATATTGAAAATTTTCTGTCAACTTATTGTTTTTATTTTTTTACTTTTTCTTTTATTATTTTTTTTAAAAATTGATGGTTATTAAAACAAACATTGTGCATATGACAAATGAATGTAAATGAAAGACATTTGCTCTTTGACAAATTTCAACACTAGAATTTTTCTTAATTCTAAATAACTTTGGTTACATAAAGCTTATTATTCTAGAATTGTATCCATAAAAATCGTTAACTTGCTCATAATGATCCTTGGCTTCATCTAAAAAGTTCACAAGGTGTTATCCATATTTTCTTGTAGGATTGACTTCTCATCTTAACGTCGTAACCTTTTTAACCATTTCTCTTGCCTTCTTGACCACCTTGCAAGCTGGACTAGTCAAATGTTTTATGTATTATTACCTTCCCAAGCTTTTTGTTTTCTATTTCATTAAGGCATCTATTTCCAAGTCACATGTAAAGCTCTAGTTCCTTTCTTTCTTTGCCACTCATCTATAATTGTTGAAATGTGATTATTGTGATCTTGTAATTGATACTTTAACCCTTGGATTACTTAGCAATGTAACTCTTTTTCATTCAACATTTTGAAGTGATTTCTTTCTCTTTTTTAAGCTTAACTTGTAACCTTTCATTTTTTTTTTTGACATTCCACCAATCTTGCTAAAATGGTTTAGTACAATTCTTTCTAATTCTAGCACTCTTAAAAAATTTTGATAGCCTATTCTTGCTTTTCTTGAACCTTGCCTTTCCAATGATGCATTTTCTCTCAGAGTTCATCCATTTCATAGTGCCAAATAAGGTAAGATTTGATAACTTTTTTAGTTTTAAGTTGGACTCATAATTTCTTGTTTTCTTGATGTAACTCTTTCAAATCATTAATAGCCACATCCTTTTCTTTCACAACCTTTTTCAATATATTTTTTTGTATTTTTATTTCGTATCTCAATTATCCCATTTTCTTGCAAAGTTTTAAATTTTCTCTTCTTATTTTCTCTTTTTTAGCTTCTAATTCCTTCCTAACAAGCTCGACTTTTGATAACTATGGTTCTGCCTAAAGTTTAGCTAATTGAAGTGAACCATCATCAAGAAAAAATGCCACATCTCTGAGTCACTTTGTTCTCTAAATTTAGTAATCAAGGGTGACCTTGTCAAAGAAAGGCCGAGTCTTAATCTTCGTATCTTCTTTCATACTTAGATCAATTATTTTGATGTTCTTGGTACATTGGGGTCCTCATAATTAAACTCTACATGAAAAAAGCTATGAGCAGTAAAAACAATCTATTTTACGTCAAATTTCTTAGAACCATTAACAGAGCATAACTCACTATGCCCCATAGTCCCAATAATGGCATCCATGGCTCATTTCCTCCTCAATATAGTATAAGCACGTGAGGCATCCAAGGCACCATCTATTTTATTTTATCCTAGGTAAGCCTTTGTAAGAATGTGATTCATTCTTCTTTGGTCTTTAATATTGGCCATTGGCTTTTGTAAAATGCTTCCACTAATGCCTTATTTCAAAGATATGGCTTTAAGAATGCATTTTTCCCATACTTAAAGTGATTTCTTACCCACACATACAATAATAGTGCACATCCTATGAAGCAATGTTACCATTTTTTTTATAAAAATTCAATGACCTTATGATTTTAGCTAAGATCGCTAGTGAATGATTGATTGCTTGGGTATCAACTTACTCAAAAAAGTCCACCAAAGCTATCTCGATGTAGCCTAAAGTCTTTGAAAAGATCAGCATGCCATATATTGCCAAAGCAAAAATAGCCATCCCCTGATCATCATCTAAATGCCTCTGAATAAAATTATGATGAAAATCCTAATGGATACTGAGATGTTCACCCTTGAATTTAGTGAAAGAATCTATAGTTTCAACTTTAACCCTATAATTTTTTTCAACTTTTTACGATAACTTGATTTTGGCTTCCAAGTAAACACCTTATCCAGACATTGTAGTTCTATCCTAAGCAAAATTGAGTACTCCTCACTGGTCAACATCAAATCCTCTTTGTTAAAAACGAAGTGTCTGTAGGATAGATCCTAAAATTGTATAGTTGCTCGGATTAACTATTAATCAATCACCACTGAAAATAAAGATTTGATCTACCCATACTTTTCACCAAATATTTTTTTTCTCCTTTCACTTAGTTGACCTCAAATGATGGGTAAATATTCTAAATTGCTTTGTGTGAGATCCAAATGCACCTTTCGGACAACCTTAACTCATAATCGATAAGTAAGCAATCTTTATTCTTTTGCTAAGCTTCCTTTAACTAAAAATGCACCTCATTATATGAGTCACATGGGATGCTTATGAATAATGAGCAAATTTATAGTTTTACGAGATCTATGAAAGGAGATTCTAGAAAAAAAATTATCCTAGAGCAAATATCTCAATCGAAAATTGCATGATGCAATTTATGCAAAAGAGAAAGCAAAAAGAAAACAAAATTAAGTTAGTACAAGGATATGATTCGAGATTAGAAAAAAAATATTTTTCCTTAGTTATAAGCATTTAGGGTGTCATATAACCAAACAAAGTAATAACCTAATTTACTAATCCCTTATTATATTCATGTTATAAAAAAATGCTCCTTTTTGTGAATTTTGTTTTGTAACAAAAACCCTTTTTTTCATTTTTTTTGTTTTGTTTTGGTTTGTTTGAAACACATGATTTTTTTTGCACGTTTTGAAATTTTTATGAAATGTTCTCCTATTTGTCCTAAACTTTGGTACCTTTTACAGTCAGCTTGGTGAGGTTATACCTAAGGTTGGTTTCCTATAGCATATTATATGCTTGGTTTGAATCCACACACATCTAAAGGTTCTCAAATTGTTTCTCACTTTTATCCATGTTGGACTAGTAAGACATTTTGATCATCACCTATTACAAGCTATAAGCAGAAAGTGTTCAATTTGAATAAAAGTATTTCACTTGTTATTATAAAGGTTATTACCTCATGAGAGCATAGGTACTTTACTTTCTCTTTATAAAAGATAAAGCTCGGATATAGAGCTCATGCATGAGATAAAAAATATTATCATGTGTGTGAGGAAAATTAACACAAATGCCCAATAATTTATTCATTATTATTCTTATCATTATGTTTTTTGTTTATTATTTTTTTAGACAAATTCAAAGCAAGAAAGTTAATATTATATATTGATTAAGACCATTAAATCAAAATTAAAATTAATTCATATTTAATTTTTAACTTAACTTTCAAAAAAATTATCTCGAGTAAAATTGTCAAGATGTTATATTGGTAAAGGTCAAGCATGGGATTCTTCTTAGATTCAATCAGTTTTTCCTACTGCCCACCTTCTTGAGCCATTTTGAGTGCTTCTAGCTACTGAGAAATCTAAGCCCTACCTATTCACATAGGGTGGCTAACTGTCATTCTTTACCCTGTAATAAATAAATGGTGCTCGTGCACCTGCTTTTTCTTGAACTAACCTTTTAAACCTTGCTTTCTTTTGTCCCACTTTTCCTTGCTCTTGAATCTTATACTCTATTAACTAAAGAAAGAAAAAGGTAATAAAAATTAGATTATTTACTATTTACTTTATAAGTAAGTAACTCGTGAAGTAATAATAAGTAATACCCAAAAAACCAGCAATTTAAATTTCATCCTTGAAACTGAACTTGAAGAGAAAGAATATTAGATAAGAGCGAGGGCAGAAGTTATGACACTAAAACCACTGATACTCTAAACCCTAGGACTGTAACTTCAATTGGATAGGCTTGACCAAGAAAGAGGGAACTTCCATCGATCTAGTTTCAGTTACATTTTCTGTTGGTGAGAAAGCTTACTAAGACTACCTCCACTTTTTATGCCTAGGCCTGTCTCTTAAGGATAGCTCAGTCGTTTGAGAGCCTTTACACGAGTTCGATTGAAAAGTAGTTTTTTATCCTTAAAAGAAAGTTCCTCGTCCCTGTTGTCGTACGCTTAACACATGGTAATGGCGCTTATATAGGGGGTGTAGCCAAAGAAAGGATCCCTCCATTCCTGGTTTTAAAGAACCAGCGACTTTTGTTCCAGCCTTATTATATTCAATACTAAGAAAACTTCTATGACGGGTATACTCTTTTGCATTTTCTCATAAGTTTCTAGTTTCATCCAATCCAGAATATAGTGGTAGCTTCTTGGCAGGTAGTCTTCGCACCAGTAAGAAAGGAACAAATGTTTCTAAAGTAGAGAGATATACTGATTTTCTTTCCAATATGCTTCTGATGGAATACTATAAAGGGTGTGCTTTGTTTGGGAGAGTGAATATGAATACTATCGCCTTCTTGCCCTATACCTAAAAAGTCATTGTCTACGGATAAACAGTAGCTGCGTAAGGATACATTGATAGGGCTATTTCTTCCCCCTTGCCCGCGAACTCTAGAATTCGATATCGTCGTAATGATAGCTTTTAGCGAGGAATCTATACCTACTTGCTTGCCTATCGCTACTCCCTATAGATAGAATCAAACTAGAAATCTCCTAAACAACTTATTTGAACTAGCTAATGATTCTTTGGTTCTTCTGGCCTTGAGAAAAGCCTCTTTGAATGAGATCTCAATTCCAGCGATGGTTTCATTGCATATCTTACAACTATAATCCTTCTTTTTTTTCAATCTAGTTCCACCACCATCGCAAACTCCGATTACATTCAGGTATGATACACTTTTTAGTTATTGAGAAATCCCACGTACTCTCTTTCGAATCTAAGAAATAGCTCTTATAGATTTTATTTTTTTTTTTAGAAGAGATAGAATCGAAACAATCAACCTATTAATATTGGAAGACCTAAAAAATTCTTCCAATATATCAATTCTGGATCCAATGAAATTCATAGGTATAGGAATAAGCCTTGTCAATTAGAGATTTTTTTCTTTCGACCATATTTTGATTGTTAATACGATATGTAAGGACTAGTACTATAACAAATAGTACTACAACCCTGATCTTGAAATATCAATCGCTTGTTGAACCTACGAATTGCGTGAAAGCAGGATGCTCAAAATTCTTGGGTCCAAAAGTTTTATAAAACGTTCTTGGTGACAAAAAAAGTAAATAAAAGGTCCTACTAAATTGAATTGGTCCATGAATCTTATAAATAGATCGCTGGATGAATTTAAAAATAAATAGAGTTACTATCAATCTTTTTTAGTTAGGTATGATTGATCACCTATTAAAACTTTACTTTTTTAAAAAAAATCTTAAAATTAATTAAAATTTATTAAAAAATAATTTTGGGTTAGCGAAAATAATTTGGGTTCAGGAGTCGATTACGTGTATAGAAAGATTAGCACTCCCACACCGCTCGTTAAAAACAGTATCAATTAATTATATATTATCAGTTAATTTTGATAAAAAGATCATAATTTTGGTACTTAAAAATAATTCCCTTGACTACCTTTATTAATTTATTTTCATTCCCATTTTTATTATTTCCCCCTTTTTCTTCCTTTTTTACAATTTTTTTTTCTTTTTTATTATTTTATTTTTTAATGATTAATCCACTTTACTTAAGAAAAATAAATTAGAACCTTGTTATCAAAAAAACTTTTAAAATATTTCAGTACATTGATAACATTAAAAGAATTTTTCTCACCTAAGAATTTCTTAAGAATTACTATTCGAATTTTCTTAAAATCTTCTCCTCGGAGGCTCGTATCTATTTTTCAAAAATTAAATGATATGTGAGTGATGCAAATAATTAAATATTAGTGTGCATGTTTTATTTATCTTTTTTAAAAATATATATATTTTTTATTATAATTTTTAAAAAAATTTAGAAGAAAAGGAAATTTTTTATTATCTTAAAAATTTTTTTATAAATACTCTAATATGCTGGTAATATTTAAAAAAAATTTTCATCTAAAGATTTATTAAGCATCACTATTTAAATTACCTTAGAATCTTATCATTGGATAAAATTTTGTTTCTTTATTTACTAGTAATCTTTTTTAGGACAAATACATTTTTTTCTTTTAGAAAAATTTGTTCAATAATTTTTGCATTCTTATTATTTACTCTTTTTTTTTTTTGCATTTTTAGTAGGAGAAAAAAGAATTTTATTTTATTGAAAATTTTTTTCTAGATACTTTAATATGTTAGTAGTACTTTAAAAAAAAAAACTTTTTACCTAGATATTTCATAAGAATCACTGCATAGATTTCCTTAAAATCTCTTCATCAGATAAAAAAAATTTTTTCTTGATTTTTTATTATTAATTTTAGTTAAACTTTTTTATTTTATAGAAAAAAAGGAAATTTTTTATTATTATTTTATTTTTTAATTTTTAATTTTTCATGCTATTTTTAAAGAAAATTTTAATTTTAATTTTTCAATGAAATTTAAAATTATCAAAAATGTAAACTCTATTTTTATATAAAAAAATATTTTGGAACATAAAAAATGCTAAAAAATTACAATAAAAATAAAAAAATAAAAAGATAAAAAGTAAATCAAAAACTGAAAAACAATTGAATCAAACCAGTCAATGGTATGGTCAATAAACTAGAGTGATTTGCAAGTAGTTCAATGGTCTATAGTGGTTTTTTACCATTCAAGCTAGTTGGTTCCAATTCAAGGTAATTTAGATTTGGTTCGATACCGATTCAATAGAATCGGTCAAAGTCTAGCTAGCTATAGCACTTCTGGGTCAGGTCAGCTATCAGGTTCACACAGATCCCTCCCAAAACAATTGTTGTTTTTGTTTGTCTCCCTCTTTTTTTCAGCTATAAAAACTAGCCTTTTTTTTTTCAAATCATTTCCTTCCCCTTTTTGTTAAAAACAAAAAACCTAAAATCTATGAAGCCGTTGTTAGAAAAACCCCAAAGGCTCAAATTTCGGACGATCAATGCCATGTTCTGTTGGTTGCCATCGCCGTCACCATTATCGTTCACCTCTACCAATTGTCAGAAACTCCAAAAAACCCTATAAAAGATTCCCTTCGACTTTCTTCATACCGTTCTAAGCCTCATTTTCTAAAAAACTCTCTTCAAAAACCCAGCCCAACCCTTAAAGCTTCGACCAAAAGCTTTTTTTTTTTTTTAGTTTTTAGTTTTCTATTTTTTTTTAATCTTGGTGTTGGTCCCCCACTCAAGGGGATGTGGACTTTGTTTTTGATTTTTTTTTTATAGATCAAGAAAAGGTTTCTTTTTTTCATTAATAAAAGATTTTTTTCTTTTACTTTTTTTCATAGGTTCTTTTTTTCACTTTTTTTGAATCATGGAGACTCAATTTATAGAGCCAAGATGAGAGGACAAATCCTAAGTTTTATGGGTCTGAAAGACACCAAAGTTACCACTAATAACCCTTTTAAGGATCGAATTTCATGCTACAATGGTGGCTTTTCAGAGTCTTATCTCCTCTGTTCTAAGTGTTCCAAAGTTACAGTTGATTTTAAAATTTTAATTTTTCTTCTTTGTTTGGTTCTTGCTTGGCGGCTTATGGGGTGAGGCTTATCTGCCATAGCCCAAAAAAGATGGTCACAATGGTGTTTCTAGAAAAAGGGTTGTAAGAGAAGTGCAAAGTGAGGTGGCTACAAGAGATAGGGCTCGTGGGTTGCCAATGTTGTGCATGGCACCCATAGTCACATGTTCTTTTTTTAATTTTTTTAATAATTAATTTTTATTATTTTTATTTTATTTTACTCATTTTTTAAAAAAGGTTGGGCCCTTACTTGGATTTTGGGCCACAACTTTGGGCTAAAGATAAAATTTGGGCCTTAAATCTAACTAACATGGATTTTGGGCCTAAGATCCAGTTGACATTAAACTAAAAAGGCCTAATGAATGTAATATCCACTAAATTGAAATCAAAATTAGTTTCAAACAATTTGGATAAAATAGGGTGTCTACACCACTAGCTCTATCTCAAGTGCTAATTTTTTTTTTTATTGTTCCTTGAAATGATGTGCTTTATCAAATTAAACTCAATACATAGAGTAATAAGAAGCATATAATGTATACAAATGCAAAAGTAGAAAATTTACCTGTAGGCTATAATTTTTAATGTATCATCAATAGATATAGTAGAAGGACACAACAGATTAATCACGACAAGAATAAGGTTTGATTACCATTATCTTGCATGTATAATCATCAATTATAATCTTAGAAATAAGATACATAAATTTCAAGTAAAACCGTAAGCATTTTAAAGCAATTCAAACAGGTTCTTAAGTATTAAGACATTTAAAGCTTTTAGAAGTTGGATGCCATTATCCATATGGGGAACCCTTTAATCCAAGAGCCATAGTAGAAGTTCTGTAATAAGATTGTTGTAGACACCCAATTTGGTCCAGGCCCGGATCAATTGAGCTTGGTCCAAATGGGTAAGTCTATATTTTTTTTTTCTTCTTCATTTTATTTTTATTTTTATTTTTTGTATTTTACATTTTTATTTTATTTTTATTTTTATTTTTATTATTTTATATATGTATATATTTTTTTCTTTTCTTTTATTATTATTTTTTTTCTTAGGTATTTATGTATTTATTAATATGTATATATCTTTATTTTTTTCTATTAATATTTATGTAATTATCTGTTATTTAATTTTAATTTATCTGTTATTTTTTTTTATTTATCTGATTTATTTTTGTTTGATTTTTTTCTTTTATTTTTTTGATTTATCTGGCTAGAAGATTGGGATTCAATCAGAAGAGTCCAAATTGGATTCAAAGATTGAATCCTCATCCAAAAAGAGACTCTCTGAAACAGAAACAACACAGAAAAATAGTAAGAAAAAAGCTACTGATTTGAGAGAAAAGAGACGTATAGAAGAGCTTTTTAAGGCTAAAAAAAGGTTGAGAAGTGTTAGAATAGCTGTGGGAATCGAAAATAATTTTTTAAAGATTTTTGGCGAAAATTTTTTTGGAAATTTCTGGAAAATTTCAAGATTCCGGTGATTTTTTCGGCGAAGGTTGAATTTTTCGACGAAGATTTCGGCCAACTTTGAAATTTTCGTTGAGCTACCCAGTTTTCGATGAAAGATCCCAAAAATCGACCAACTTTTCGGTGAACTTTCGGTGAAAAACCCAGATTCCAACGAAAAACCCAGATTTCGACGAAAAAATCCAGAATTCGATGAACATTCAACCGGAGTTCTTCGACCTTTTAGAGAGAAGTGAGAGGAAAAAGGAAGAAAAGAGAGAGAAGGAAGAAGGTTCTGCCAAAAAATAGAGGGAAGAGCCTTATATACCCTCTCAAAAAGATGTCATTTTTGCCTTAAGTGACCCAGAGGATCCTCGCGTTTTACTAAGATCCGATCCGACCCGAGCGTCGACCCACTTTCTGACCCACATGTGTCTCCCTCCCTCCGAGCCGATAGCCGAGCCGAGCCATACTCCGAACCGCTCCAATTTTTTTTTTTAAATTTATTTATTTATTTGTTTATTTTTTTTTAGATTAGGTTTATTTAATATTCTTTTTATCTTTATTTTTTTTATTTTTTTTATTTTTATTTATTTTCACTTTTATTTTGTTTCATTATTCTATTTTCTTTAAATAAAAATCAAAAAAAATATTTTTGAGGAAAAGTTGAAAGTATCAATTTTTCTTAAAAATAAATTTTCAAAAAAAGGTTTTTTAGGAAAAGTTGAAAGTATCAATTTTCATTGAAAATCAAAGTTTCCAAAAAATATTTTTGGAGAAAAGTTGAAAGTATCAATTTTCCTTGAAAATCAAATTTTTTCAAAAAAATATTTTTGGGGAAAAGTTGAAAGTATCAATTTTCCTCGAAATTAAAGTTTTCAAAAAAAATAAATTTTTGAGAAAAAGTTGAAAGTATCAATTTTCCTTGAGATTAAAGTTTCAAAAGAATATTTTGGGGAAAAGTTGAAAGTATCAATTTTTCCTGCACAAAAGGCGATCATTTTTTTTCTTTTTTTCTTTTTGAATTTTTCTTAATGTCAAATAATCCGACGACGGAGCCTCTGCAAGTGAAACAGTAATTTTTCTTGCATACTCTTGAGGTGAGGGAACTTTTTCAATTTTTTGCTAAAAGTATTAGAGTCAATTGAGAATAATTTTCAATAATTAATTACTTGGTAAAATTTTAAGGCTTATTGGATAACACAAAATTATGTCGGTACCATCTTTTGATGGGCATTATGAGGGTGTTATAACCTTCCTCACTCGTAACCGAACTTTCGAACCCTGTTCTGGTTAGTAGACCTGAACCTATTCTTTTAGGGACCCTTAAACTTAGGTATTCCTTGAAATGACAGATTCCTTAGGTGGCCAATCGCCCCTAGATAAAAAAGATTGGTGGTGACTCCCTTAAGTCAATGTCTAGCGATAGATCCCTGGATCTAGACGTTACGACAGCTTGGTGACTCTACTGGGGACTTTGAGAGTCAGGCCAACAAATAATCTGTGTTATCCAAAAGCCTAATAAAATTGAACCTTTTTGTATATATGTGTTATTATTCATTCATGTTTATTTGCTTTGTTAATTATGTCATTCATTTGCATGTGCATAACATGAGCTCTACACCCGAGCTCCGTCCCTCTAGAAGGGAGTAAAGTACATATTGCTTTCGTGAAGTCTAATGCTTCCGTAGTGGCTAGCAAAATATTTTCACTCAAATTGAACATTTTCCACTTGTAGCCTATAATGGGTGAGGATTAGGGTGCCTTACTAGTCTGTGATGGACAAGGATGTAAGGAGTAATTTGAGGACCTTTAGACTTTGACCTTAAAATCGCATATAATGAACCTTAGAAGTGTCTAACCCTAAGATAGAGCCCTTTCTACCCAATGATAGATATACCCTGAAACTAGGACATAAAAAGGGTATTTATCTAATCATTTTGATTGTTTAACTTTGTGCATCATTTTCATTATCATATGTAACATTATGCATCAGCATCACTTTTATTTCATCCATGGAACTAACTATGTTATTTGTCTGATTGTATGTATCTGCATTACTTTCATGATCATGTTTTAACACAACTATTTGTATCCATTTAGATTTTATTCAAAAAAATGTACATTTCATTCGTGCATCAAAGCATCATACATAAAGCATAGCATAACATTTCTAATCATAATTGTGATGCTAAAGGTTCAAAGATAGCTTCATCTAGTAAGAACCCTGCCATCGATACAACACAAGATCCAGAGCCAGACGAATGGAGCAAAAAAATTCTCACAGATTTGAAAAGATAGAAAAAGCATAGGAAAAGATTGAAAGTGAGTTAAGTAAGATTCTGGATGCTCTTAATAGACTGAATAAGGGAAAAAGAGTTGAAGAAGATACAAGCCAACAAGGTCCTCCGTTGCAAGAAGTGGCTGACCCTTTATATCCTCCAAGCTTTAGCTCACCTCAAGCTCAGTCTGCTCAAGAGGTCCCGTCACAACACTTCGCATATCCAACATATCTTGGAATGCCATCAGCTTTCAACCCAAGATAATATAATAGCTATGTAAATCCTGTCTTCACTGAAAAGGTAGCAGAACCAATTCCTAATCTAGATGATTTCAAAGAGAAGGAGAAAGAAAAGATTAGTATGCTCGAGCAAAGGTTAAGGGCTGTGAAAGAATTTAGCTTTTATGGGTCAGTTGATGCTGCTGGGCTCTGTCTAGTCCCTGGTGTGATTATTCCTCATAAGTTCAAAGTACCAAAATTTGAAAAATATGATGGTATAAAGTGCCCCAAAACTCACATCATAATGTATTACCGAAAGATGGCAGCTCATGCTCATGATGAAAAACTCTTGATGCATGTCTTTCATGATAGCCTTACAGGCTCAGCGGCCAGGTGGTATGTTCAGCTAGACAGAACCCACATTCACTCTTGGAGCGATATGGCACATGATTTCATCAGTCAGTATCGACATATTATCGATTTGGCCCCTAATCGTTTGTTTTTACAGAATCTGGAGAAAAAGGTAAACGAGTCTTTTAAAGAGTATGCCCAGAGGTGGAGGGATGTTGCTTCTCAAGTACAACCTCATTTGACTGAGAAAAAAATTACAGTGTTATTTGTCAGCACTTTAACGTCTCCCTATTATGAAAAGATGATAGAGAATACAACAAAGAATTTCGTTGACATGGTAATCTCTGGAGAAATTATTGAAAGTGTCATAAAAAATAGTAAGTTGAAAGAAAGAGAAACCAAGAAGGCATCAGAAAAGAAAGAAGCTCAAGCTCAAGCTGTGAGCTTTGATAAACAATAATTCAGGGGTTATCAATCCTATCCATCCTAAGGTTACTCTCCATACTATCCTGTTGTGAATAATGCCTCATCCTACCCATACCAGCTAGCTCTACAACCATCTTATTCATTCACATATCGATCAATTTTTAGCCCTCAAGATCTTACATATAGCCTTAACATTCAAGCTCCTGCAAGAACTCAAATTCGCCCTATTAACCCAGTAAGTGGTTCACGAGAACAATGGACTACTCGAGAAAAACCTATATTTGATCCAATCCCTATGACTTATACAGAGTTATATCGAGAACTCTATAATAGCCATTTGATTGCCTCCAGCCATGTGGAGCCGCTTAAACCACCCTATCCAAAGTGGTATGATCTTACAGTCCACTGCGACTACCACTATGGAATTACTGGCCATTCTACTAAAAATTGCACTCCTTTAAAGCATAAGATGTAACGGTTGATCAATGATGGAATGGTAAGTTTTGATCAAGGGAAAGCAACAACACCTAATGTTAGCGTTCTTAGTGAAAGTCAAGAACAGAAAGGGTCCGGAGAGTCACAATGAATTGAGGGGCAAGATGTCAATAGAGATTCTTCACCTGATCGCATAGGGGGACAATTTTAAAAAATAGAGACAAGGCTGGTTGAAAGTTTCTTTTGTCATTTTAGGATTTTTTTCGAGTGATTGTTAGATTTTTTTTTGCAATATGATTTCACTTATTATCATCTTAATAAAGGCAAGTTAATGCATTTCATTACATTTTTCTCTTTCACTTGACCATTATTCTATGCCCTGTTACCTTTCATAACTTTATACTCCCATTCTTAAATTTCAGATGATGAATATTTAGACAATGATAACAATAATTTTAGGATTTAATTTTGAGAACTCATCCACATTAATATAAGGAGATGATTTGAGCAAAAAAAAAAGGGTAAGCCATTACCAGAGGTGAAAGAGATATGTCTTGAAGATATGTAATCTTTTATACAAGATCATGAACTTTGTTCAATAGATGATGTTCAAGAAAAGTATTCACAATTGAGATGAAAAATGGTCATCTTTTTTTTACCATTCGAAAAACCATTTATTGTTACCCCTTTGAGCCTATTATGATTTCTTTTTCAGAAGAACCCCAACCAAGATCACCTTCTACACTGGGGGGCAATTTTTGAAAAAATCACAAAAGGTCTCAAAAATAAAAAAAAGAAAAAAAAATAAATGCCACACATGACTTGGGGCAAAGTAATGAGAATCCTTTGTGTGAGGAAAGAAAAAAGCAGTGAAATGATGTGGGGCAAAATGCCAAGTTACATCAAATGATCTTTTGGTCTTGAACTTTTTTAATATATGTTTTGAGCCTATTATATCCATTTTTTTATGACCCCTCACCTTGACCTACATTATAACCTTGAAAAGTCCATTTGGATCAAGTGTGAATACTCAACTTGAAGGATCATATGTTAAGCGAAGGTATACTCATGATAAAGCAATGGAATCATGCTAATGCCAAGTTACATCAAATGATCTTTTGGTCTTGAACCATTTTAATATATGTTTTGAGCCTATTATATCCATTTTTTTATGACCCCTCACCTTGACCTACATTATAACCTTGAAAAGTCCATTTGGATCAAGTGTGAATACTCAACTTGAAGGATCATATGTTAAGCGAAGGTATACTCATGATGAAGCAATGAAATCATGCTACATTGCTCTAAAGTTTGATGTATGAAAGATATCAACAATGGATGAAAAATGAGAAAAAAAAAAGATGAGGAAAAAAAATGAATGAATGAATGAATGAAAAAATGAGAAAATGAAAAAAAGAGATTCAACTTGAAAACCTGAAAGAATGATTTTGGTAAAGAAAGATCCAGGTCAAATGGCTCACATGAATGAAAGATCAAAGACATTTGAAGATCCCTCAAAGACTGGGACAAAGTTCGCCAAGCTCAAGATGACTTCAACAGTAAATGGAATGAGTTTTTGAAAAAGAATCCTAGATTAATGTTGAGAATTGTTTGAATATTCATCATTTGGACATACCATCCATCCCAATGACATGTATCCAATTTATTTCGTTTCCCATTTGCTTTGTACCAAAACAGATCTTCATTGATTATCTTTACCATAATTCACCTTGTGTTCTCTTATTGTTTCACCCCTACAATGAATTGAGAAAATGTTTGATTGCATTGTATTTGTCAAGATTTGAAATGATAATGAATGAATGAATATGTGTTTAAAAGAATCTTGCATTCATTTGAAAAGAAATCTAAGATGATGGTGGTAACAAAATGAAAAAATGGTAGAAACCTAAAAGAGATGTGATCAAATGAAGAATATAATAGGGTAAATCTTGAAAAGTGGTATAACTAAGTGATGAGTACAAGGATGAATTGGTCGATATAACTTGCAAGTTATGATTGAATGATGAGAACAATCAGTGGACAAAGTTTGTTTGAAATGGTTAATGCTGAGACACCTATGAGTAATGACCCAGTGATGGTGGATGAAACTTGTTTTGAAATTTGTTAGTGCTAAGAAATTCATTGAATAATGGTCAAGTGATGATCGATTGATGAAGCTTATTCCAAAGTATTGAGAAACTGAACAAGAAAGAATGTGAGTGGAAAAGATAATTGAAAGCTACACTGGTTCGATCTTAGAAGAGCAATGTAATTGGATCTTTGAAGAATCAAAAGGCTTGATGCCCAAGAAAAAAGCTTGAGAAACTTGAGTACCATACATTGAATAGGAATTAATTGGCCAACATTTGCATAGCATTCATTGAAATTCATATGCATTGCATTGTATACACTACTTTCAGGAAAATATAGTGTATAAATTCAAGAAGCAGGGGTGTTTCAAGATCCCACATAGAGAAGACAGATATGAAGATATTTTACAAATTTGAGAAGAAACTTGTCAGGTAAGTTCTTAATCCTTGAAATAGGATGTCTTTTGCTATCAGGGTTGATTTATAAGACCTTTGGGCATAATCTCCTGAAATTCCTTCAAACACAACTTTCAACTCCTTTGGACATGATTGTCAAGGAGTAATTTATTTTCCAAAGTCGTGGTGCCTCTGTTTAGAGGAACAATTTACTTTCCAAAGTCATGGTGCCTCTATTTAGATGAGCAATTTATTTTTCAAAGTCGTGGTGCCTCTATTTAGAGGAGCAATTTATTTTCCAAAGTCGTGGTGCCTCTGCTTAGAGGAGCAATTTACTTTTCAAAGTCGTGGTACCTTTGTTTAGAGGAGCAATTTACTTTTCAAAGTCGTGGTGCCTCTGTTTAGAGGAGCAATTTATTTTCCAAAGTCATGGTGAAATTTATTTTCCAAAGTCATGGTGCCTCTGTTTAGAGGAGCAATTTACTTTCCAAAAGTCGTGGTGCCTCTTTTTAAAGGAGCAATTTACTTTTCAAAGTCGTGGTGCCTCTGTTTAGAGAAGCAATTTACTTTTCAAAGTCGCGGTGCCTCTGTTTAGAGGAGCAATTTACTTTTCAAAAGTCGTGGTGCCTCTGTTTAGAGAAGCAATTTACTTTTCAAAGTCACGGTGCCTCTGTTTAGAGGAGCAATTTACTTTTCAAAAGTCGTGGTACCTCTGTTTAGAGGAGCAATTTACTTTCCCAAAGTCATGGTGCCTCTGTTCAGAGGAGCAATTTACTTTTCAAAGTCGTGGTGCCTCTGTTTAGAAGAGCAATTTATTTTTTTTCAAAGTTGTTAAGCCTCTGATTAGAGGAGCCATTTATGTTGCCAAAGTCATTGAGCCTCTGCCTAGAGGAGCTTTGATCAAAAACAAAAACAAAAAAAAACAAAAAGTGAAAAGGTCGAGTTGAGTCTTGATTGGGTGTCTACGTCTTTACGCAATTTCTGTTTCACAGAAAATGTGCAAAGAGGGGCAGCTGTAGACACCTAATTTGGTCCAGGCTCGGATCAATTGAGCCTAGTCCAAATGGGTAAGTCTATATTTTTTTTTCTTCTTCATTTTATTTTTATTTTTATTTTTTGTATTTTACATTTTTATTTTATTTTTATTTTTATTATTATTATTATTTTATATATGTATATATATTTTTTTCTTTTTTTTTATTATTATTTTTTTATCTTAGGTATTTATGTATTTATTAATATGTATATATCTTTATTATTATTTTTTTCTGTTAATATTTATGTAATTATCTGTTATTTAATTTTAATTTATTTGTTAATTTTTTTTATTTATCTGATTTATTTTTGTTTGATTTTTTTCTTTTATTTTTTTTTATTTATCTGGCTGAAAATTGGATTGGGATTCAATCAGAAGAGTTCAGATTGGATTCAAAGATTGAATCCCCGTCCAAAAAGGAATAGGAATTGATTAGAAACTCTTCTGATCAATCCCTATAAAAGGGACTCTTTGGAACAGAAGCAACACAGAAAAACAGTGAGGAAAAAGCTAATAATTTGAGAAAAAGAGGCGTATAGAAGAGTTTTTGAAGGCTAAAAAAAGGTTGAGAAGTGTTAGAATAGCTGTGGGTATCGAAATAATTTTTTAGAGATTTTTAGCGAAAATTTTTTTGGAAATTTCTGGAAAATTTTCAGATTTCGGTGATTTATTCGGCAAAGGTTAAATTTTTCGGTGAAGATTTCGGCCAACTTTGAAGTTTTCGGTGAGCTACCCAGTTTTCGATGAAAGATCCCAGAAACCGACCAACTTTCCGGTGAACTTCTGACGAAAAGCCCAGATTCCGATGAAAAAATTCAAAATTCGATGAATATTCAACCGAAGTTCTTCGACCTTTTAGAGAGAAGCGAGAGGAAAAAGGAAGAAAAGAGAGAAAAGGGAGAAGGTCTCTGTCAAAAAATAGAGGGAAGAGCCTTATATACCCTCCCAAAACGACGTCGTTTTTGCCTTAAGTAACCCAGAAGATCCGCGCCTTTTATCGAGATCCGACCCGACCCGAGCGTCGACCCACTTCTTGACCCGCGCATGTCTCCCTCCCTCCGAGCCGATAGCTGAGCCGAGCCGAGGTCCCAAGTCATTTTTTCGAGCCGTTTTCTCTTCCTTAAGCTGAGCCGAGCCGTACTCCGAGCCACTCCAGGTTTTTTTTTAAAAATTTATTTATTTATTTTCTTATTTGTTTTTTCTATTTATTTTTTTATTAGATTAGGTTTATTTAATATTTTTTTTATCTTTATTTTATTTTTATTTTTATTTTTATTTTTTTTATTTTTTTTTATTTTCATTTTTATTTTGTTTCATTATTCTATTTTCTTTAAATAAAAATAAAAAAAATATTTTTGAGGAAAAGTTGAAAGTATTAATTTTCTTTGAAAATCAAAGTTTTCAAAGAATATTTTTGGGGAAAAGTTGAAAGTATCAATTTTCCTTAAAAATAAATTTTCAAAAAAAAGTTTTTGAGGAAAAGTTGAAAGTATCCATTTTCCTTG